>NC_056468.1:23404730-23684730 GCF_008729295.1 Plectropomus leopardus | reverse complement strand
CAACCTGATTGTGCACAGATCAAATGCTTCTGTCCAGGCAAAAATGCACAGGAAGGAAAGACCAGTGGAGGCTTGAGGAAGAAAAGAGATGGAGTGATGATGAGAGAAATGGAGAGAAAGAGAGTGACATCCCCCCTGCTGTAGCTCACTGATAAAGAAGCACTGGTCTTTATGCCTTGGAGAGAGTGGAAGATAAATGAGCGGCAGGATGAAAAGAAGAGAGAGAGACAGATGAGATGTGAAGAAACTGGAAGGGATTTGATAGTTGCCTAGTGAGCAGAAAAGACAAAATAAGACAAGTGGGCGAGATACTGTATGCTAAGAAGAAAAGAACTGTAATTATGACAATGATGATAATGATGATGATGCTGCTCGCCCACGGCAGTTAAAATCTGGCCGCTTTTACTTCATGTAAAATGCCAATCAGAACAAACAGGTTAAATTTGCTCCATCTGTATTGACATTATTTAGATGGCTCAGAAGTTGAAAAACATTTTTACGTGCTTGTACCTCTCCCCTGACCAGGGTTGTCCTGCAAATTAACTACAAAACTGAGCAGAGTCTTTATTAATTAACCGACATCAGAGAACTAGCGGCAATGAAAGCCTCTGCTGTGTCACTTAACACTTCTGTGCCTCAGCCAAAACGCTGCACATGATCACAACAAACGACCAACCAGCACGTAAGTTGTGAGCCGCCGCAAGAGTGAAAAACCTCTCCATACCAGCAGACAACTGTAGTCTGTATTTTTCAATCAAAAAGAGACACCCGAAGTCTCCATGGTAGTTCATCAATCATCACATTACCGGCACAATCTTATGTTGAAAGAACAAAGCATATGTACTGTGCGACAGTGAACAACACAACACAAACCATCAGGAAATGTTTCTACTAAAGAGCTTAATGGTTAAAGAAAAACAGTCTTACCTTCTATAACATGATAGTTTTAACCTCACTCCCTATTGACCCCTAGCCCTTTGTTTACTTTCTTCACTTCCTGCCGTGTGTCTCGCACTACATTGTGAGACACACTGCAGTGAGTAGAGCAACACATGCTCACAGACGGTCCAACATTAATGGATGGCGGATAGTCGACATGTCGTGTCATGGCTTTTACTCAGCGCTGCTTGTGAGCAGGTAAAGACGGAAAAGCTTGCTGGGGCCAAGCTGCTAGGGGGCCCCACAGAGTCCAGCAATCATCATTTTAATCGTAATTATAAGCACTGATAAATACATACAACCAGCAGCTCGTTCTTCAGCTGGAGGGCGTGTGTGTGTTAGCTGCTAACAAGACGCACCCCCAGCATCTCAGCAGATTATACTGCTCATTTTTTCATGACCTTGAAATCGAATTTTATATACTTGCTGTTTTTTTTTTTTTAATCATTTAAATTTTGCTGGGTGGTTAATACGTTTTTCTAGGCAACCACTGCAGTATAATAATAATAATACAAATTATTAATTTTTTTAATTTAAAAAAACTAAAAAAACACACAGTCTGCCAGCCAGAGTAAACCTCTCTCTCTCTATATATATATGTATATGTGTTTAGTAGGAGAAAGTGAGCGTGCACATGCACTGATTTATGTAAACCAGATTTGGGGAAGGCCTATTCACTGGACTTTGCTGTTTGAGGATATGATTGAGCCTTTTTAAAAAGTCGTTTTAAAGATTTATATCTTATGTAGAGATATATGGGCATGGGGGTGAGTGCCAGAGAGAGGCTGAGGATGTCTGACGTGTTGAGAGACGGACCAACACATTGATGATTTTGCTCCATTCATGGGATTTGCGGACAATAAAAATGAATGAATGATATTCCTAGCTTTGTCATGTATATACTCACTGAAGTTGTCACAGCTTGAGCATTTGAGGTGGCACGTTGAGAGAGGAACTTTAAAGGCACGACTGTGTGATAATAAACATCAAATAATATGGGATGCAAAGGAATGTTTGAATGCGTGGATGCCGGTTTTTATGGAAACATATGACAGAGTGTGGCTAATGGATATTATGCATGAGAGTGAAAGTCTCTCTGTATGTGTGTATGTGTTGGCAGAGCTGCACTGGCCTGGTGGGAATGGGCCAGCTGAATATCTGCGGCTGACACTAATCCCATTACCTCAGGCTTCCCCTACTCGCCAACTCCTGTAGGTATCAGCTATTTACTGATGTCCCCACGTACACTGACCTGGTTAAAGAACAAACATGTACATACAGACATATACAGTATCTAGGTATAGGTACGGAACATGGTATTAAATGGGTGCCCGGGGCTTAACTATTATAGACCCTAGTATTGTTAACATCCATTATTACTGATTGTGGCCCCAGTATTGGACTAACTATCTATTTAAACTGTCACTTTCCACCAGTTATCTCACCAAATCCTTTTAGAATTTGCAATAAGATTTGACATTTGTATATGATGAATATCTGCCATTCCCAATCCAGAGGAGAGATTTTTCTCTGTGTGAGGGGTGGGGGCAAGCTCTCTCTCTTTGCATGTAAGGGCAAACACACCAGCAATCTTTCAAAACATCGAGTGAAAGTGCATCACATACAGGCATAGAAATGCATGGCTTTGAGCTGCCTGGCTCGTAGTTCATCTTTCCCTGCCGCAGCCACCTCAGGTATTTTATGTAGAGTTCACAGAGAGATTTCACTAAATTGTACAAGCATGGTTTAATAATTAAAAATAACCATTAGCCAGTTGATTTACTGTTTTACTTTTAATATAAGTGAGGTCATCCTTTCCGTAATATTTATTCATTAAATATTATTAATGATGAATTATAATCAATAAATTCTCAATATGAGAGAGAATGAAACAATGTTAATTCTGCTCTTAATTTGTTTTGTTTTTTCTCTTGAAAAAAAGCACAAAAATAACCAGTAAGAATACCATTTAAGTGTTAGATTAATAAGCAGTATCTATAAGAGTATCGTTAAATCTTAACAATACGTGTCCCTAAAAAAACCTAAATCTATTTTCTGAAAAAGGGTAAAAATTTAAAAAAGAAAAAAGTCTGTAAATGTGGCTTTATGCAAGTTATTACCTATTTCCAATATTCAAACTCTGTGCTCTAAAGTGGTAATTTTGGCTTTTTGTTGAAGTCTCAGAGGACTCGCTGGGGTAACCCTGATGACATCACTGGTTTATTTCTTCATACTTGACAAAGCTTCAGAGACACAGTACATCTTACAACTGTTTTCACAGGCTGCGTAGTACTGCTCCCCATTACTAGTAAACCGATCTTAATCTGTGACACTGTTGAGTCCCCCTTCATAATTAATCTATTTTCTATAATTACAATGAGCACGACTGCATTACAGGGCTTCTAAATTGCCCCAATTATAACCAAGATTAACATTTCTTAGCTATGATCATTTAAGTGATGGCAATTTAAACTAATTTGGCTACACAGTCTTGTTTTTGGCTAATTAAAATCTGTGTGTGTATCTGTGTCTTTGACCAAGGGTAATTCAGACTGTCTGAAAGGAATTTGTATATTCTATTTTAAAAAAAATCTAGCAGACATGGAGACAAAGATATCTGTGCTTTCATGTGTAACATGTGGATGTAATTGTCCTATATGATCAATACAGTCAGGATCTCATGGGGAAGAGGTTTTAAATAAGGGGGATGTTGGCAGTGAGCAATTCTAGGGGCCTTACTCCAACACTAACTCTCAAAACAGGAGCTAAAAAAACTGCAGGACTGCCATTAATACTGTTTAAATTTCACCAGAATCACACAGCAAAAAGCACACGGGTCTGTCAAGTTTGAAATCAGAAAATTGGAAAATCCATGCTTGTCAGCGTTGGCTGCTGATGCATCCCATTCCTGTGCCACTTCCAACACACTGAGCTACCTCCAAGATGCCACTAGAATAAGAGGTGGCTACTTCACTTCGGAGTCTGGGAGGTCCTTCGACAGTAACGTAACACCAGGATAAAAGGCAGTGTTTTACTGCCCTCTCTGGTTGAATGTTTCAAGTGTTTTCAGTATCACTACTGCTCTGTTGCACCTGTAACCACATTCAATAGTGATGTCACCATGTACTAACACTCTGCAGTACACTTCTACATCTCTGCAGCAAGACACTGTCCTGCATTTTATACAATATATTATAAAATAACATAGTCAACAATTTAAACTTTTTTAATAATTTATATTATTTTATGTAGTAATGGATGGGAAAATAAAGCCATTACACTGCCACTTCAAAATCCACCGAACTTAATTGACAGTCATTTTACCTTATAGCAAACAGGAGTAAGTAGTCTACCCGCTGCCTTGATCGTTGCATGTTTTTGTGATATGATGAGACTTTTGGAACCGAACCTGCACAACATTCACTGTGGTACATGAGTTTATATGCAGCAACATCATCACGCAGAATGTTCCTTCATGACTTCAGAAAATAGCATTTTGACACTAAAACATACATGCTTCCTTCAAAATTTCGTTTTTTGTTAAGATGTAAATTTTTGACTTGAATTATTTTCTTTGAATGAATTCCAATCAGCTTTGTTAAAGGGAGCATGAGGTCGGAGATTTTAATCGCTAATGGCTGCTTATCTGTAATTGTTGTGTTTATGACATTAAAGAACATGGAGTGTGGATTCCAGCGTTTTAGAAAAGCGTTTTTTTTTTTTGTCAGTATAACTGACAAAAAATACAATACAATGCAAGTTTTTCTGCTGTCAGATGAAAGCATAAGAACATATTATAGTGATTTGCAAATACACCTTTGTCGTACTAAATCACAGTTTTTTATACTTCTGCACTTGGATGAAGAAGCAAGAAAAAGAAAATCTCTAAAGGACAAAAAAGATATGTCAGTGACAAAACCTATAATCTGTGTCTGCTTATACTGAAAAATACAACCGGCAATCACACAGTTGGAGGAAATGGATCAAAGCTTTCGCCTGTTAAGAACAAGCAGAATAACCACCCATGTTTGTCAAAACATGACAGCGGCAGTAATACGAAGCAAGTAGAGATTTAACAATGTTTCTTTTGTTTTAGTACTTCAGTTTTGATGGCAAACTTTTCAAAAACATGAAACATGCAGGTGTCGATTCAAATTCATGTTTAAGAAATATTTATTGTCCCACTAGGGGCAAATTCTTGTGCAGCCAGCAGAAGTGCATTAGTGCATACCAAACACACACGTTCAACTTTCTTTCGTGAAGAATTTCATGTGTAAACTACGTTTTCAAATTTATTCACATTAGTGTGGACATGGCCTTAATACGAAGCTGAAGAGAGAGACAGAGCGGAGAAACCAAACAGAGTGAGACAGAACAGTAAGCAAAGAGATAAGGTCAAGTACATTCATCAGGGTTATTATATTCAGGGACAAAGATTGATCAAGCATACAGAAAATAGACAGCACCATTAAATAGCCATCAAGGAAGACGCAAGCGGAATTTTAAAAAGTATAAGACAGAAGGGGTTGGAGAAACAGTTACAGAGAAACGAGGGCCAGAACAGACAGAGTGAGATGGAATAAACTGTCGACCTCCAACACACACCTCTTTCACCCTTTTCTGAGGTTTCATCAGTTCATGGTCTCTCTTGACTTAGTGGGAGGATTAGAACTTGATTGCAGTAATTTCCTTACTAAATGAGGCAGCACAAATTGTAATACCATAATTAGTATTGTACTAGGAGGCATGCATGTATGAGGCCTTTAGCAGTCTATCAAAGGGTGCACAGTACCAAACAAATACCTTAAAGTGTAGGTGTGAGCATAGATGTGCACATATACACATAAGTGCACTAAATATGTATATATATATATATATATAAATGGGGAAAATATGGAAAAATTGAAAATCCCCCTCAAGCAAGCCACTGAAAAAAAGAACTCGGTAATGGTGTTTAGCAGGACAGTAGCGAGGAAGGCCACTAACGCCCCTCTTACACCAAATTAGCAGTGGTTGTTGAACTGGTTCCATTCAAGATTCTCGGTATCTTAGTGCTGTCTAGCAAACCAGCACAAGTTTCTGTTAGTGTTCAGGTCAGTGTTGAGCAGAAACATTGTATTTGGGGATGTGTCATCAACGGAAGGCGCTGTACAGACAAGACAGTGGATCACATTTATTACCCTGTGACTTTTGTTCTGTTATTACAAATATTTGCTTTTATTAGGGGTGTCAAAATAACATGTTAATTTTGATTAATTAATCCCAGAAAAAATAAATGCGGTTAGCGGTAAATAATCGCGTTCTGCGTGACGGGGGACGAATATGTTGCACTGACTGGGGATCACTGGGATCGCTTGACACCCCTAGTTTTTATCCAAAAGACAAGTACGGACTAACTATTAATAGGGGTGGGAATCACCAGAGGCCCCACGATACGATATCACAACACTTCTGTTATGGCACAGTATTATTGCTATTTTTAATGTTTCACGATATGCTAACCATTAATAAGACCAATGCACTCTCTTTTTTCAGACAGTTTTTCACATGATTTCTCCAGTGTTGCCTTCTCCATCCCCTCTTTTCAATCTGTAGAATATTACACGCCCATTGATGTTGTCACAGTTTGCATTTCAGGTCAAGGAAAACCTGTGAACAAACTTTTCAGTTTCCACAAAAATTTATCTTTTGGTTGAAATGATCTGAACGGTTCACATTTAGGTGCATAAACTAAAACAGAACCTGATCCATGTTGGTGGAAAAAAGGGTAACAAGAGGTCTCTTGGAACTCTTAGGAAGCTACTTTCCTACATTAATAGGACAGGAAGCTACTTTTTAAAAGTGAAGGAAGGCTCTATGGTCCTATTAGAGAAAAATTCAGTATTAAATCATAATTCTAAAGGATACAGTATTTTCGATATAAGCCACAGAGACAGACAGTAAAGCTGTTAGTGGCAGCACCATGCTGTGGGGTTGCTTCCCTGCAGATATTCCCAGAAGGCTTGTGATGGTAGTGGGTTAAATAAATGCAGTAAAACACAGATGCAGAAACCCCCCACCTACAATGTACGGTTGTAATGAAATGTCATGCCACAATATTTTGCAATTGTTTCTGAACTGACATAAGTTGTGTTAATGAGCAGCAGCTGCTCAGACTTATTTTCCAAACTTGCTGCATTCTTTCAGAACCTCGCTTTCACAAAGAAACCCACAATAACCGTGACTTCTCACTCAAGTTGACACAATCAACTAAAGCAGACTTTTCTCTGCCTCGATTTGTGGTGCCAGGAGTGGATTTGCTTGTGCTTGCCCTGTTCACATCTTCCCATTGACAATTCCAGTCCTTTTCACTGTAAAATGCAACTGAACAGCCACGTTCATCGCATTTGCTTCGGTAACTAGAGCTTGTGGTTAAGCTTACATTTTTTGGAGAATGTTAAGCCAAAAGCACAAAATGCACTGAAATGGATAAGAAAAAACTATGGAAACATACTAAGCATGGTAAAAATGTGTTAGTACATTGTATGCCTAAAAAGGAATAAACAAGATTTTTTCAATGAGCCCTGCATTGTCAACTGAACTGAATTGTCCAAGGGAACTGCCTTTGTTTAGGGATTGTAAATGTATATGTGCACAAGTGTGTCCTCAGCTCCATCATCCTTTGAAACTACTCAACTTAAATAGTTCTTCAGCAGTTCTATCAAAATCAAATCAAATAGAAACAAAATGAGTTAGAAGATAACAGTGCCACAATGTAAGAACCAGCAGGATTTTGATTGATTGTTTGACTCTTAGAAATAAAGGCCTATAAATAATTCTGGCAATATAAAATAACTTGTTTTGATTTGTCAGTGCAAACCTTCACGGTGCTCCGGTGGATTTTTGCTGATGGATCGGCTGTGACTTGGAGGACTCTTACAATTGGGGCTTTGAGTGACAAGCTGGGTCAAACAGTGATATGCGACATTCTGTGTAAAATCTGCTGCGCCATCTGGCAGACACTGAAAGACCAATTTCTGCATTTGTAAGATGGGACTCGGGAATGGAGGGAGGCAGTCAGCGACTTCTGTGGCTTGGAACTTTTTAAAATGTCATAGTTCTCATGAGTGAATCCACAGAAAAACAGAAAACACTCATACCCAGATAAAGCATCCTAACTACAAAGGTACATTTTTAATTTATTCTGATATATACTTAAAATATAAGATTTATAATCAATGATTTCAATAGATTAGAGTGCAATGTCATTTGTGAAACAAGGCAACAACCATCTAAGTTGATTTACTTCAGTTTATAACCTGTGATTTCCCGACTTTAATGTAGAAAGGTTCTTTTGTTACTAGTTCTTTGTCTGCAAAGGTTTAGCAGTGATGTACACACTTTCCAGTTTCTGACTTTCAAGATGTTGATGTCTCTGGGCATCGAGTGCTCATGTATGTTTGAGGCAAGAAGAGTACATCAGTTTCATGACTTTTGAATGATATAGTGCATGCACATGACAGCTCTCACATATGAGCATGCAAATGCATGACAGGATACACACTTCCTACTTATCAGCTGCTGGTGGTAAAGCCAACAATATGTTGCAAAGTGCCAATGTAGGCAAAGAGAAGAAGACTGCATGCTAGCAAACATGGGTGTTAATAATACAGGATTTCAAATTAGAATTGGCTTTCATGTTTTATGTGTTATGTCATGTTAACATGTTTGTTTGTTTCCTGTTACCAGAAGGGTTAACTCTATTTAAACTGAATCAATAGTTACATTTTCAAGTTTTTATCAATTTAAACTGTTATAAAAATAAATAGGAATATACCATTAAAAGAAGTTGTTGAGATCAATTCATTTTTGTTACTGTTCAAACAGAGAGAGGGACAGATTGATTTCTACAAATAAAAAATTAAGTTGAGTATTCAAGTGGTGCTATCAGACAATTGCGTCCTTTGACAATACCACTTAGATATCGTCTTTGTTTTTCTGCCAGCTCATTTCCCAAGGAGAATCTTATTGTATTTGTCAGTGATACATAAAAGATATAGCTTACTAAAACATAACTTAATGATACAAATAGAAATTCCCGCTGCAACTGACTACATTTTGAACAGTTTTCTAAGAAATCGTACAAAGTTCATGTCCTGGTCAAATCTGAACACTCAGTGAATAGGTTTTCCATTTCAGGTCAGAAATGCACAAAGGATTCCACCATGCTGGTGTAAAAACACTTAATGTCAAAGAGAGAGGATGTGTGCGAGTTGCTTGCTCAAAAATGGACAAATTTCAAGTCAAGACACGGACTGAAACAAATGAAATGTGACTGTTTTTAAGCATTAGAATCTAGAAAGGAAATAACATAAAAATATATAAAGATATTCCTTTGACTTCTGTAATGTAATTTATTATTTAACTATTTTATACAAATATACATTTACTGTGCAGAGGGTACTAAATTCAGTGTGCATTGCTAGCTGTAATATACACCTCTGGTTACTTTTTTTTTAATATTACATGCAATGAAGACAAGTATATTTTCAGCAGCTGCAATGAGTACACAGTCTGTGTACATGGGGAATCTGCTCTACGAGGTGAGTGCCCACCTCTGGTTCTCTCTAACACAAAATTATGTTAACTGCATGTACAAACTTAAGTGAGCAACTAAGTCAGTCTGGCATGTAATCTTAATCGCATGCAAACTCGTGTGAGTTTGCTACATTGTGCTGGACACCACACACTCTGTCGGCTTTCTGTTTGAACAGCATCTGCTGTGCAAGTGCCAGCCTCACACTTACTGCTCAATACTAAAAGAATTACATTAATAGGACAGTTTATTTGCCAATACAGGCTTCACCCATAACAGCAGGATGGTTTTGCAAACAGTATCGAGTGAACATTGCATGCCTGTAATCCCTCTTTAGATGTTACTTTTGAAATGCAATCAATATGCCAAGGGCTGATGTACTGTACATTAACATTTGCTCTCAGTCAATCAACCTTAATGCTTTATTTGATTAATTAATGCACCCATCCTGAGCAAACACCATTTAGTAAATCATTTTGTTACTTATCTGACAAGCCTTGAATGTGAGTGAATAGGGATAAGTAGGAGAAAAAACATGAATCAGTGTGAATCCAATGGATTTTTCAGCGCTCAAAGCAAACAATCAAAATCACAGAAGTTGGCTTCCACTGTAATGAGCCACATGCAGAAAGAATAAGCTTCACACTGGTAATTAAGATGTATTAAGATCAATTTACCAACCAGGAATTGTCAGACCAAAGTTCAATTATTCTCATTACTTGAATCACACTAATTAACGTGCAATAAATCCAAGGAGCTGACAGTACAAAATACTAAGCACACTTCTGGCTACATCATCATCCGATCAGCACAGCTGCAACATTATCACAAAGACAGGCAGAGATGTAAGTGGGCAAAAATGATTCTAGCATTCCCTATTGTGTGTGTTCTACATTTTAGTATTTTCAGCAGCAGGTTGCAGTCTTGTTCAGATGCCTCCATGGAACAGCTTAATCAGAATAGCAACACTATGATAAATGTTAAGGACTGCTCTGATTGCCATCTCAGATCCCATCCTGCACAACCTCACAGCGGTTGTCATCTATACCCCTGATTAGACCCCTGCTCAGGTTAAAGATGGTCAAGGTTATGATGGAATTACGGGAGCTCTCTGAACTCGATGTATTAATAAAGCCCAATATACACTGCAATTTTAGGCTGTCCCAGAGAAAATATGACCAACGGGAAAGACCCTAACCCTAACCCTACCTCACATAGTAGGTGGGTTTCCATTACAGATTTGTGCAAAAGTTAAGTGATATTCTCAAAATTTCATTAAAACGCAATTGCAAGTTACACAAAGTAGTTCGAAACTACTACTGCCATCTAAATTAACTTTTTTTTGCTAATCTAGTACACATCAAGGCATTTCTTCCATACACAAATTTGACATATTACACAGTTATAACATGCTACATGCTTAATTTTACATCAAACTTAGTACAAAAAAGTGTCTATTAGTATGTTATTCTGATCAGACCCACTACAATTATGAAGAGAAAGCAAAAGCTGTCATGGCCGTGAAACAGCTGGAAAATACAGCACTGCACCTAAATTGCCAGAATTGCATTGTATTGCCTCTTGATTACCTCGCTCTCGCTCTCCCAGGGAAAATCCGTTAAGGACGGCTTGCTCTAGGCAGCTTTACAGCTGTGCCATATTTTTCCAGTTTTATCATGACTGCACTTATTGGCAAGGCATATTCAGCACCTTGGGAAGGTTCCTGCATCCTTCATCTGATTTAAATTTGACACAAATTGCCAATATAGTTGCCAAAAAATATATTTTTCCTTTAGCTTTATGATGCACTTTCTGTAATTCTTGAAAACAATGAAATTGACTGGACTGTGGTTGTGATGTGCCAGATACACATGAATGTAATTTTTCAATACATTCAACCTATAATCACAAAACATGAGGATGTCTAAATACTCAGGCAGTCAAATACTTTGTATAAGAATTAGAGAAAGATTTATCACCAACTAGGTTGCCTTGGTGTTTCGTATATCCATTAAACATACAACAAAAAAGTATTCACATGCATGTCTATTCTGTGTATTTAGATCAAAAGCAACAAAAGACGGAACAGAGTCTAAAATAAAGGAGTCGTATTCCTTGTATGTGCATACGCACTAGACCAATAAAGCTGATTTTGATTTAATAGGTATAAAGGTACACAATGCCAGCCTCACACCTACTGAGATACAGGTTTTAGGCCCTTGAAATACCACCCATTTAATATACATAATATCTAAATTGATCCTCCTAGCATACTATACCTGCTGTGTGTAATTTGGGGTTAATTAAAAAAGTAGTAATTGGCAACATATCTGCAACCCTGCCACACTCTAAGAACCCACAACTCCCAGTACTCTCATGGACAAATGGCTGTAAAGCTGAGAGGCAGCAAAGATGGAAACTAATTTTGATGGCTCTGTATGCCTCAGGCAGCACAAAGGAGAATCTTTATATCTTGTGGTGCAAAATAACACTGTCAGAGAGGCCTGTTATTCAACAAAACCAAATTATGCTGACACTGATGGTCTACTTGAGACTAGGAGCAATAATAAAGCAAGAATGGCAAGTCTTCATTACTAAAGCTTTGTGTGGCCCAGAGTGAATTGATAACACGCTGAAGCTCATTTCCTATAAATATAAACCTACAGAGGACCTCTGGAGTCAGTTTGATTGTTCATTAAAATGAAATAATGAAAAACTGTTGAATAACAAAAACAATTTCACGATTAATCGGTACTTCATCAAAACCTCAAAAAGCATTTTCAGTTCACAGTGAGCAACAACAGCCACTGGGTGATAATAATAAGTATCATTTCCTTTCTTAAACATCAAAGCTTGCATATTCATGTAATTGTTATATTTAAGGAGACTGAATCAGTCTTATTGCTAATCTACACCGAATAATGAAAACGAAGGAATAATTTCATTACTAATTAATAAGTGCTAGAAAATGTTTTCTATTCACTGTGAGCAATAACAGCCATGGGGACACAGTGTAATAGGTATAATTCTTTATCTTACTCTTTTCAAATTTCAAAGCATGCACATTTAATAAGATGCCCTCTCAAAGGCTTGTTCCATCAGCAGAAGTTTTACTAGAGGATGTCCTCTGATTGGACTTTTTACTTAAGCCCCATTTGGACTACAGAGGGAGGGTGAATAATCTCCATGCTTCATTACTCTCTGGAGTTTTTGCTTAGATTTTAGGTATTCAGATTCTTATCAAAGCCTTGTTCAGATTCTTCTTTATGTAATATGTTGAATGCAAATATATTCACTACATATCCATAACATAAAATCCACTACATTTTTGGGAGTTTTTTTCAAGAAAACATACAAAAAATGTTTTTTGTTACTGTTGATAAAATTGCATAATACAAAAAAGTAAAGTGAGTATTTGCTCTCCTATGCTTAAGTTTGATGCATATAGCATTAGCTGACTGTGCTGGATTTTTACCACAATATTTACCTGAAAAAAATCTACAGTATTTATTCTGCATATCATTAAAGAATGTATGTAGGGTTTAGTGGCATACAGAAGTGAGGACTGCAGATTGCAAATAGCTGAAAGTTCTCCCAAGTGTGAATTCCTGTTTAGATTTGTTTCACTGTTCATAGTTCAAGGGGCCTTTAGCAAGGGCCAAAGTATCCCCGATGGTCTCTTCCTCTCAAAATAAAGGGAACAGGTTATTTAAACCAGGAAACACACAGAATAAAGCAGTTTCATGCAGCCAATCTGTGTTTTTTCAAAGCTGGTCATTGCAGGGGAGCTATTAACTAGGTGCCTGACTTAAAAAAAAAAAAAAAAAAAAAAAGACGCTGCAACACAGCAGACTACATGGACAAGGGCCCACTCTCTATGTAGATATAAAGAGGTAATTAAAAAAAGACAATTCTTATTTTCAGGTGACTATACACTAAAAATACTTATTATTTCATATTCCATTTCTGCCAATATATCCTATCCCAATGGTACTAAACACTGGACGTTTATGTCAATATATGGACCGTGCACAGCACATTTATAAATGTGGCTAAGCAAGTAATTGACACACTCTGTCCTTAAACCCTGTCTGCTTAGCTGCAACCAACTTCTGCTGCTTTCAGAATCACCATATGTATACTATAATTGTTCAATTCAAAATTAGTTTGATCATCTGTAAATCTGGAAACAACTGTTCCAACTGTGAGCCTAATGTTTCTTATACTATTATATGAAGCCACCATTACCAATACCAATGGTAGAACGACGCACTGAACGCTAACTCATTAGCCTAATTGTCTGGAACAAAAAACTCATCAGTTACACATCCTGAGCACATGCTTTAAATGACTAAACCAAGCATTCTGTTCAAATAAATCGAAACTACATCAAACTAGAGAAGTGCACTCAGTAGAGAGCAGATCTCTGCTGGGTGTGTCAGAGGGTATGTGGGTGCGGATCTGGGAAAGCAGGACAAGTTGTGTGTCCAGCCTGTATGCATGACAGTGGTGGCTGAAGAAGAGACATTATAAGGGGTTGTTCAAGTAGACAGGCTCTATAAAGAGAAAGTAAAGGTTTTTGTAATTTTTGTCAAAGGAATAGGGGTCGATCTTGTCACCATTGAAGATCTTTAGACTGAAGGAATAAATCTGTGCAGTTATTAATATTTACACAGCCCTTCCTTAATAACTTCTGCCCTTAAAAAATGCACTTAACTCCTACACACTCTAATACAAATTGTACAAGAATTGTTTATGTGAACAGCAGTTTTTCCCACAGAGAAAAAAAAATGTCTGGCTGTAGCTGACCTGATGACATTCTGTGTCCTCTCTCTGAATTCGGACATTTTTGTGGGTCCATGAACACAGCTCAGGGGGAACTTGTCATGAGTTCTTTTGTCCCTCAGCAGCAGTCTGAAAAGTTTGAGTCGTGGGGTGGATAACTGATCCATTGATCCAGTTTGAGCTGATCAGATCGATGGATGAGAGGAGCGGCTACTGCTTAAAGCAAACGACTCAGTGCAATTAATGATTAAGTTTCACTTTTACTGCACCAGGCATTCTGCTGCTCCATCTGTGCCCACAGTACGCTCTGAGAATGTGAGAGAGTCGATAACCAAGCAGCAAATAATTTGCGCTCCAAATTAACAGTCCAGCTCCAAATATATGAAATACATAACAGACACAAAGTAAATGTGTGAGAAACCCTGCGAACAGTCTGCATGGATGGTATCTTAGCCAAGTAATATCTAGCTATGCAAAAAGTTACATACTTTTTGTTTTGAGGTATGCCCATGTCACATTTTTATGGCTACATGTCTGAAAAGCCAATTTCTTAATACTTCAGGAAAAAAAACAATATTCTACAATTGCATGTCTGCTGTTGATATCACTGAAGATGTGAAGGACACATTTTTAAGTGCTTATTTCAAATCTCCCCATATAGTCCATAATTCATTCAATGAGAACTGCTTTCAAGCTTTCACATAAGACGTGCAAACCACGATGCACCACAATAGCTTGTTTTTGGCCCATGTTTGGCCAGGATTCAATTGATGAAACCACATCTGGCTTTTATAACTGTTCAGTGATCACCGACCCCCTCATTACATCCCTCTTTTACCTGCACAATTGCATGTAATAGGTCACCTTTGTCTCTTTATTTCCATACTGGAGTCTAATCAGTCATTGGCACCTCCTCACAGCACAACAAGCTGTATGCGTGTTGTGCATGTGCGTTAGTGTGTAGTAGAGAAGAACAGGCTTGAGTGGGTGTGTGCCTCCACAGCACAACAGACGGAGCCCATGTCATTAGTACCCGGTGGAAAAAGTCTTTGATGTCACCTATCTCTCTTCTTGTTTGATGGTGCTGGCCTTATAGATGAAGCAAAAGAATCAAATGATGCATTATGTACCGAGGCCCAAACACAGCATCAGTTAGCCTAGTCTAGTTGCCTGAAACGCTCAGATCAAAGTGAGGGGCCCTTACAAATCCCAGACAAGATAGAGTGGAACAGTCAACAGCTTCCAAAACACAAAACAAACTCCCACTTCATGCCCAGAAAACATGGCAAGTCAAATTCAGGGACAAATCGGGAGACAGTAGCAGTAGTGGGGTAGCCTCTCGTGACATGGGGATTATTAATCTTAGAGCTGCACCCTTTAAAACAACTTCTGAATGGAATGATAGATGGAGCAGAACGCTGAGTTATCCAGGACATCTTAATCATCTTAATCTTCTTGAAATAGGACTAACACACACGGATAACTTGGTTGAAAGTTGAGCTACTCTGTTATGTAAACACCTTAGTCAGACTTTAACTGGACTCTCTGATCTGCGCGTGCTCCTAGTTGCCACACTGACCTCCTTCGTGTTTACAGACAGGGACTGTTCATCAGTTATGAGGGGGGAAGGGGTGCTACAAAATCAGTCAGGCATTAAAAAAAAAAAAAACAATGTAAGCAGGGACTTGTAGGGACTTGTGTTTTTCATTTTGGTTTTTGTAAGGGACAGACAGCTTTAAAGAGGGTATTTTATATTTGTTTAAAAAAAATCACACTCTAGCAAACTAGATGTGGATGTGGAGTAGTGGTAGTAGTAGTAGTAACTAATCAATCAATCAAGGCAGAGTTTGCTCAGGGCCATGCGCAGTTTTCCACACAGAAGTTATGATTGTGATTCGGTCTATAGCATAGACTATATAAATAAAATAGGTTCATAGCAAGTAGCTGAAATGGGGAATATCTCCACCTGCCTTGGTGGAGTCAGACATACTTCCTCAAAAAATCCATTCTCCCCTGGTGCTTGTATACTGGGAAAAGGACAGTAGTCCAGTAAAATGGCCCAATCAAGCTTTCACCGCAGCTCGACCAGTCTGTGCATGTTAATGTACTGAATTTGGAAAACAAAGCACTTTAAGAGCCAAAGACTTAAAATAAATAAAGGTATGAGGTGCGGGCGACATCTAGCTCACTAGGTAGAATGTGCGCCTCATATGGCTGAGGCCTTTGCAGCGGCCCGGGTTAGAATACAGCTTGTGGCCCTTTGCTGCGTGTCATTCCCCCTTCTCTCTCCCTCCTCACTGTCCTGTCAATAAAGGGAATAAGGGAAAAATAATCTAAAAAATAAAAAATAAAAAAAAAGGTATGAGGAGCATACTGGGTGTGTTAGGTACAAATGCAACTGCCAAAGCCCGATTGGGCTTGAGTCTGACAGAAGTTTCTCATGGCTGATAAGCTCCCACAATCAGCGCACATGCTACACTGAGCGGTGGTCAGTGTACCCCGTGTCTCCACAATGTGTGTTACATACTAGGTAGCCGCCAGGTTGCACCTTCTACAGTCTGCTGCTTCCTCAATCCATCTGTTGCACTTGTTTTCAAAAAAATATGCTTGACGGGGTTTCAAACACAATTTGAGTGTTTATATCCTTTTGGTAGAGAGCTGCCAACAGTTTCACTTAGTGGTTGTCAGTAACCATTAGCTTAAACATTGTCATACGTGGTTCACTGGTAATGTATTACCAGAATGCCAAATGGTCATCAATAAATATAGCTAATGTGAATTTTGACTGTCAGGCTAATTATGTTTTAATTAAATAATGTCTAGTATGATGACATATTGTCCTGCTAAATTGGGCCAATTTTCTAAAAATAAATAGATTTTACTTTAAAATTGAGTTCAGAACAAATTAAGAGCACTTGCACATCAATTTTGTTCTATTAGTACATTTAGAGAATAACTTAACAATGATTCAAATGGGGTGCCCCTGTCTCTTATGGGTAAAAACACCAGGTTTCTGCTGGAGCTTTTGGTTCCATCTCTTTCTCACTCATTTCCTGTCACATCTCTACTATCACTATCTCATAGTAGGCACAAATATATATATATATATATATATATTTATATATATATATATATAAATATATATATATATTCTTTCTTTTGTAGCAAAAGTGGAGTAACGTTAGCAATGCTTTAGTGTTGTTTTTTTATTCTTTCAACCATTTAGTGTACTCGCCAGGGAAATTCCTGTATAATTCTGATGGCATTTCAATAATATGTTCAGCGTCATCATTAAAACAATCTAGGATAAAATCTTCTTTATCATAAGACTGTCCATACTGCTGTATAACATTGTCCTCGTATTACTTTAAGGCCTCTAATACAACGCTTTTTAGCCAGTAAAGTAAATTTAAATACTGTATCAATTAAAAATGTTAAATGCCCATTTCCTTTTCGCCTTTGTAGCGCAAATCAGCTTAAAAACCACTTAGTTTCTAACATCATCAGCAAGAGTTTCATTTTTTCAAGCATCCATTTAAATGTCTGACTACAAAGTTCATACATATGCAATACATTGCATTTTCAACTTTAGAAGTTGGAAGTCACAGCCTTTAAAAGAGCTCTGCTCTGGAGACATCCATGTTTGAGTCCATAAAAAAGAACAAAATGTTTGCTACAGAGTTGTGAGCTGCAGTACAGTCAGTGTCATCTTAAAGGCAAATTATCTAGCACAGATAGAGAGAAGCCAGACAAGGTAATAACTACCAGAGGGGAAAAGGTCCAAGGGGTCAAACTGGACAGACAAGAAAAAAAAATCACACTTTGAGACTGATATGAAAGAGTTTCTTTAGAAGCTTTAAACTAGTGACAAAGTGGTGAGGAAAACACTGGAGTGTGTGTTCAGGGTAATTTCATATTTTATGTAAAATTGCAGGTGCCTGCAAGGAGGCAGCAAAATCTAATTCAACAAGACAAACTTGTACAATCATACAAATATCACCTGCAGGCAGAGAGACAGTGATGAGACTACCTGATGAGGGGACGCTATATGAGAATAAAGTGAGAAAGTAAGATAAGGACAGATGATGGAAGAAAAAAGGTTTGGGGTGTATGAGGAATTAGCAAAGATGACAAGAATGGATGAAGAATTATTTTACAGGGACGTGTACCTTGGTAGAAAGTTTTGTTTTCTCTCTATTCAATATACTATGCTAGGTATACACATGCAGAAATCAATATATCCCAGAGAGAAGAATTATACTTAAAAACACAATCTCACTGTAAGGTCTAAGGCTCAGTGACAAATTGATTTTACAGATTAATTCCAATTTGTGGTTTAGAACTGTAACTTTTTTGGCCGCTCTCTTTGGGCTTCTGTAGTTTACAGTGGACTGCATATATATATATACACACACACACACACACACACACACACACATAAAAAGGGAAGAACATAGTGCTCAGTCAGGGAATCATGACTTTCCACGCACCTGCGTGGAAAAAGGAGTGAGTCAGCTCTCTTTCCAGGACTTCAGTTCTAGCACCAGTGCTGTGCATAAAGGTAAGCCCAGCTATATCTATTTGGTATTGCTTCACTTCCCCACTTGCTCCAACTTCTTCATTCCCAGAGGGATGACATTTCACGTCCCAAGTGCCAGTTTTCATATCCAGGCTTCCTACCTTTACCTGCTGCCTGACTGGCAATGCAGCTGACCCCAACACCTAACCTTACAGACATACATTGTGGCTTCTCGTGAAAGTTGGCTGAACAAACGTTATGGACCACTAAGCGCTTAGCTAAACTTAAAATATAATTAATCAGTGTGGATGTGACTGCTTTAAATACTAACACAAAATTACATGTTGTTTTGATTGATTCCTCACAAACTGCATTGTCTGAACATATTCATCAAAGTGAAGCACTGATGCACAAACAAGACAGTTTGGGGTTATTATTTATCACGAGAAAGTGCTAGAGCAAACTACATCATCTGTCTCTCACAAGCTCTTTGAGACTAGCACAAACATACACATTTGTACACACACATGCTATAACACAGATATGCACACATCTGCCAAGGAGAGCAGCCACGAGAGAGCCTAACTGAAGTCAATAAACGCTCGAAACTGCCACGGGTCTCCTTCCTCATTAACTTTCTCCTCAAACTGGAGACTGTCTCACGTGGGCAAACCCGTCACACTCACACATGCGTTCAAGCACGTCCCCGAGCACACACACCCACAAATGCTAAGAAGCAGAGAGAGGTGCGACTTTAAGTCTCCTCTCCTCTATTCCCTGGAGCAAAAAGTCAGGGTCTGGGCTGAGGTGATAAGTGCACTGGGATGCCGCCCAGAAAATGCACACATACATACACACGCACGCACGCACGCACGCACGCACGCACGCACGCACGCACGCACGCACGCACACACACACACACACACACACACACACACACACACACACACACACACACACACACACACCACTCACAGTGCGAAGAGTCACACAAAGTCACACTAGTAAACAAATACAGCTGTATTTCTTCTGCCAAACACCAATGAAATTAAATTTGTATATAAATTCAATTTGCTCAGGCACTCATTTGGAGAAGACCACTTGCACACATACACGCACGCACGCACGCACGCACGCACGCACGCACGCACGCACACACACATACACACAGAGCAACATCAAATTAAAAAATATTTTACAGTGTGAAGTAGTGTTACATTTACTGAGCTTCCACAGTGTGACAAAGTCGCAGAAGAATGCATGCTCACGCATACACGCATCATTGTACTGTTTAATTGGTATACATCCCCCACCTAGGGGCCATTTATAGGTACTCAACATCATCCATGCTCACCTTAAGTGACTGAACATAAGGCACGCTACAATGACACATGCTGGCATCCAGGGGCCATGTGATTTTGTGGTGCGCTGCATGAAAAGCTGGAGCAGCTATATAAGCTGAGAGGAGGCTCTGAGTTGGTATGTGACTAACGAGTGGAGTGACCATCTTTCTCTGTGCTTACTGGAGAAAGCTCTCTGTTTAGCTGTCCTGTTTTTAAGCCTCATGTTTATTTCTGTGTATGTAGGTTGAGAGGAACAAAAGAACTGAGTCAAATTCCTTGTATGTGCACACATTTTGAAATGAATACACATTGTTGTGGACAAAATCTTACAACATTTCCAAACTAATACTGTATATCAACAGATCATAAGGCTTTAATCATTGCAAAATTGGATCCCTACTGTATTTTTATAACTGTGTGTGCGTGTGTGCGTGCAACTGACCAGTTTCTTCCTCTTGTCCTGCTCAGTTGGCGGCTCCTCATCATCACTCAGCTTGGGCTCCTCAAAATGGCTCATCAGCATGCAGCTGCAAACACAATAATATTCAACTCAATATTAATAACCACACATAAACCTGCACAGTAGGAGACAATTTCAGAACAGGCGGTGCGCACACACACACGTGGGCACACAAAAAAAGGCTGAGCCCTCTGGCACTCGAGTACACAGCTCTGCCTGCTATTCATATTGGTTCATCAGCATGCAGGGAGAATTACAAGCGAAACCTTTGTGCTCAGTCCAAAGTCTGCGTAAGGTCTTTTATTTCCTTTGTCCTTTTTACTTCATCCTTATTGTGAAGAGAGATAAGGTAGTGGGGTCTGCAGTGTCACATTTGGTGACTTTGACATGTAGCACTGGAGAACTCGTGATCAGAAATTTTAACTAAATTCTAACTAAACTCTAACTAATGAAGTTAACAACAAAAAACTGGAGAGAACAGGTTTTTAAGAAATACAGCTTATGGCAGTCTTCAACCAAATGACTTATCAAGCAATTTCACTGTGGCAGACAAATCTTCAATGTCAGAATAAAATCATGAGAGTTTTGCTAGAGCTGTGGCGCACTCTCATGATCGCTATTGTTTGATATTATGTTTAACATTGTCAACAATTTATAGGTGCACTCTCTCCAGTGCCAAACAGGAAGCAGCAAACCAGATAGACAGAAAAAATAAATAGGTGCCTATCTATGACCAGCAATTATTTTGGAGGACTCTTAATTTTTCAAACCATTCTTTTTTCATTTCCACAATCTCCTCCCATTATTTAAATGGGAGGAGCTAACCAATGGAGGCTGGCAGCGAGTGGAGGCAATGAAATCTAAAGTGTAAAGTTTAGCTTAATAGATTATATTGATGCGAAATGGACAAGAATACTGTAGACATCCACATTACCATCTTGTCTTTCTAGAGTTATGTGCTTTGCAGACATGTAAGGACTTATTAACATGTCATATTTCTCAGAGGGAGTCCTATAAATGGTGACCCTGCAAGACTCCAGCCTTTGCAAAATCTGAAAACCCATGTCTTTCCCTGTGAAAGGATGTCAGACTTTAGCCTCTTTAAAGTCTTTTCAAAGTCTTGTGAATAGTAGATATCAGTAACTACTATCTGGTGTTTCTCTTTGGGGTTAAACATGCCTTTAAAGAGGCTTTAACTGCTATTTCTTCTGTAACGTGTGAAATTACAATGTAAAACAACGAGACAATGTGAAAGAGGTTACTTGTACCTACAGGGAATTCTAACTCAAATATGCAACCTCCCTCTTCTTTACAGAGATTTATTAAAAGTTTTGGGTTGTGACTTTATTGTTCTGATTCACTCACACCGATCGCATATCATCGTTTTCGGCAGCAGCAGGCAGCTGTTTTCAGTGAAAGAACACAGCAGACAGACACAGTTAACATCTAGCTGGTGAAAACAGTGGATCATTTAGCAGCTAAAGAGCCGGATATTTCCCTCAGGAGTTGGTCATCAAAACAAAGTTAGGAGAGAATGAATACTGGGCTTACATTCATTACGTGGCCAGAGACACAACTCCAAATTGAGCTGGGCGTTAATCAAACTTTATATATCAATTTGTGTTTCAACAATTATGACAACAAGATAATTGAGATAAAACTATTATTGTGCTACATTACATTTGGCAATGATGCTACTGACTGACTTGTGTAAATCCGGCACTCCCCTTTGGTTGCATTATATCAGTGCGTTTGCATTATATCAGTGCGTTTGCCCACCCCCCAAAAAGCCCAAGCTCCCTCTCATCCATATTAATTTGACCTTTAGCACATGAAAATTTTTTTCAAGTTAAATAAAAACATGGTGTTAAGTAATCATGACCTAAATATTCACCAGAATAATGACGCTTATGTTTTTTGCAATAATTGAGCAGTCCTAACTGCAAATGAATGATAGTTTTACTCTGGAACTCCTGGACATGTGAATTGCGAACTGTCTGCTGACAAGTTTGTTAATGCTGTGTTCACGAGTGGCTGAAAAAATCTGTTAATGCAGATAAACCCTAGACCAGAGCAAATGATTTTTAAAATTATGGGAAGAAGGCAATGAGCAAACAGAGAAGAAATGATCCAAAAATCTGCATGAAATGACTAATAATTATAACAAAAAACCCCTGAAAATTATATTCAAAAAAAAAGAAAATTACCTGGGAAATGTGCTTTAAAATTATAATTATTTTGTAATATAAGTTTAAATATGGAATTATGATCATTATAAATATTTTTTCCTGAGCTTTCTTCTTTCTTCACCAGCTTTTACATTTTTTCCCCGATTGTACAAATTTATTGCATCTTGTAAAACATTTCTTACCAAGTTGTTCATTGCCTTTTTAGCTGTTTTTTGAAAGACACCAAACCACTGCTCGGGATTCAAGGTTTTAAATACGTATGAAAGGCGTCTGAAAGCAGCACAAGAAAAGTGATGTCACTCCAGGTTTCAAAGGGTTAAAGCACGGGTGTAATGCTCTACCCAAGACAACATAATGGCCACATCTTTGTTTACCATCTAAAACTTCTGCAGTTTAAATTTTGTTGAACTGCAACTTTTCCTTTCCTAGTTTTCATTCATTTGGTTTCAGTAATCAAATCTGACTCATTGCAGTTTGGTACAGTGCAAAAGACATTCAAACTTTTAATTCCTGTTACAGTAGCTAAGTGACAAGTGACTGAATTTCTACAATTAACACTGGAGTACCATGCTGAGCTGCATTGCCAGTTGGCATGTACTGAATTTATCCACGGCAGCAAGGACATTCATTGTTATTCCACACCACGCAAGAACAATTCCAAACCACTTATGACAGCAGAGGAATAAAAGGAAAGTCTGTTTATTTGAAACTTTACTTAATTCCCAAATATAGGCGGGAAGATTACAATACCCACCGCTTTCTGTCTCAGTTGATTTGCATTTACAAACAGTGGGCCATTTCACAGTCCATTATTTTTCTGGAGAAAAGTGTCCTATTCACCAATGCCACTCAGCCTCCTTCAGCACACTGTTATACTCCACGGTAAGGTACTGCTTTTATATCATTAACTAAAAAAAATCTTTCTTCAGAGGTTTGTTTTTGATAAATCTAAACAACAATTCAAAAGCACATCTGTGGGCGCACTGCTTCAAGTACTTTCACAACAAATGTTTCAACTGTCTGCATTCATCTTGCATGAGCTTTGTAAAAATTACAAAACTCATTCACGGATGAAAAGAAAGTCTGGAGGGTTTAACTTTGTGATTTAGAAATAGTGATGCAGTGATCCAACTTTTTCAGTCCCAGTACCGATATCATACCTGGGCTTTGGGTATCAGAAAAAACAGAATACCGAATTATTACCAGTGTTTAATTAATACACTAATGTGTCAAAGTGACTGGAATCATTCTTTTATGTGTTAGGCAACATCAGGCTTGACTCAAAGATATAGTCTTCTGTGCACATGTGACTTACTGTTTGTAAATATGCTCCCCAGCAAAAGTTAAAGTAAAAGCCTAACTATGTTTGCATATTTTCAGTGCTGTGTCTCTTGAATGCCTGTTGCTTACAGTGTGGCAGCTGGTCGCTACCTTTACATAAAGCCCCGACCTCACCTGAGCACTGTGGTGGTACACACCCCTAAATGTCCCGAGCACAGAAAATGAGAGGAAAATAAGAAAATACAAGCAGAGGATGGAGTCTCTGCAGAAAAATACACCACCAAACACTTCTAGTGGGTCATAAGTGATGAGAGGGATTTCTTCTGTATGACTATATTCTAGGGTAGCAACGGTGTGAGATTTTTACAGTACCAAAACTGTCTCAGAAAATATTGTGGTGTCATTATATTACAGAATTAGTATTATTATCAGTCATAAAAAGACCCTTAAAGGAATGAAAATAGAAGGGGTAGTTGGGGTTGAACAAACATTTCATTACTTTCATTGAAACTTGAATTTTTCTTTTTTGATGGAAGTATATAAAAAGTCCCTTTTGGAAAATAACTGAAATGAAGGCGAAATTCTCCGTCCAGTTGCATTTTCTTTTCAAATATCGCAGATAAGCAAATGTACAGTATGATAACCGATAACTTTCATATCACAGTATAACTCAAAAATGGTATATTGCTGCAACCTTAGTTTATATGTTTTTTTTGGGAAAACCCTGAATAGTATATTGTTCCTCACTTTATAGAGCAAAATGGAATAAATAAATAGATATTAATCTATAATCACTCCAAACAGCTGGCATGTTTGTTGTTGCTCCCTCAGCTATGTGATCTATCAGCATGCTGCTGATATCTGACATTGTTACAAGTATGAGCAATCAGATGTAAAGATAGAAATGAAGTAAAAAGAAGAACATTTTATTTGGATAGTCCACCTAAATGTACTGTTAAAGTATATTTAGCTGGAACTTGGAACTATTCACTCAACCTAGGCTGAATGAAAAGTTAAAGCTCAACTAAATCATTATGAGAATATGTTCATGAATTGTCACATATACTCAATAGATAATCTGTTATACATTGACAGAAAAAAGCAAAACTGTTCAACTTTTGAATCTCAACAAAGTATCTATAGGCTTACTATCCAAATACATTTCATCAGAAGTATTTATGCAATCGTTTTTCATTGTTTTCTCTGATCTGTCTGAGAATCATGCATACTTACTCTTTGAAGGTTCCTGTTTCGGGATCTTCTGTCATTACATCATGCAGCGCCTCAACGGAGATGTTAATGATGCCACAGAACTTGTCCTGGATCACACTGATAACACACAGACGGCACAAGCTCGTTACTCATGAGATCATTAACACAACAGCTGTGTGTGTTTGAATGAAATACAGAGAGATGGGTAGCTGTCCAAAGAACCAAATGGTCATGAAGAGCAATGACACATCAGAGAACAACAGTGAAGGTTAAATCCTGGCGCCACTGAAAGTGATAAAGTGTCTGTCAAAAAAAACATATGGCCATCGAGAGAAAAGGGTGTTTATGTCATCCATCAACTCACGTCACATAACACATGTCCAGATTGTTCTGTTTGTGTGTATCTCACAGTCACAATTTCACATTTGGCTTTTGGTAGAAACATTTTCAAAAAGAGAAAATGGCAGAGAGGGTAATCCAAAAAAACAAAAAACAAAACAAAACAAAATTTAAAACCCAACAAACAAATAAAAAAGCCAAAAATACATGTGTTTAACTATATTTTTAAAACTTTTCTCTACATTTATGATCTGAGAAAAACATGTTCACCCTGAACTGATTAATCACACATGATAAGGGTGATTTTTCCAGTTGTAAATGATGTTTCACTGTCTCGCACATTCAAGTGTGAAAAATTAAAATCAATGAGGCTTACTGTCTTTACACACAGTTTTGCAGGGTGAGCCTTTTGGGTGGTTTGCTATGACCTTCTTCTTCTTTTTTTATTTTGTATTGTAGCCACTTCCTCCAGATGAAAAGCATTGCAGAGCATTGGCTTGCTGTACCTGAGATATTTAAAATGTTCTGGCTTGCACCGCCCACCACCCAGGCTTAGAAACAGGCAGCAGTCATTGATGAAATATTTGAGTCATTCTTCGAAAGCACTGGAAAGGCAGTGGGGTTTCCCATGTCAATAGGAATAAAAAGCATGGAGGCCAAAGAATAAAAAAAGCCACAAAGAGCGAGTATGTGTGGGTTTGGGCATTGATGCATCAAAGGGTCTGTCAGTTCAAGTGCTTGGCTTGATAGACCGCAGGCAATGCTGCATAAAGTTCACTGAGCATGAAGTCTGAAAAAATTGAAAAATCAGTGCATGACAGATACATACCGAGCCACTAAACATAGACCTCTCTCTTATTTCTCATGAGTGGGAAGTACTCATACTGTAAATATTCCTGTCAAGACTAAAATCATGAAAGCTGAGCTGCAGCAACAGGGGATCCATCTAGTCAGCATACGACTGTGCAGGATAATCCTATTTTCTACGCCGGCATTTGAGGAATGTATACTCCTCCAATTAACTCCAAATCTGCATACGTACACTCTCACACAAGTATGAGTATAAATCACAGAATAAGTAGAGGTCTCAAAGTTACACTTGAAGGGAAATTTCAGTATTTTTGAACTTTGATGTTTTGTGTCTCAATGACAAATAGGGACAACATTTTTTTTAAACTGGTATTGAGTGAGATCGCTCCATCTGCTGCAACAAAACAGGCTACAATGTGATCCTTATGGGAAATGGTGTCAACTTACATCCACTAAAAGTGCTTGTTTTTGCCACTGACAGGCTCAGACTGTTATTTTAAGTGTCTGACAACATGGCACTTTTCTCTTTAACTCTCACTGACATTTCCATTGTTGTTTTTCTTGCCATAATTCACCTCTTCAGAGGTTTCAGAATGAGACTTTGCATTGAGTGAGACTTTGTCACAATAAAAAAAACTAAAAACACACACACACAAAAAAAAAAAAAAAATAGAGAAAGGTACAGAAAAATATTTCATTTTACTGTGGGGTCCTTTTCACAATGCTGTCAAACACTCCTAATAACAATCTGAACCTGCCTGTGGCAAAAACAAGAACTTTAATAGATGTAAATTGACAGTGCACAACTGGCTGTGGGGATTAAATTACAGCCTTTTTCGCATCTCTCTCACTATAGACCAATTTTAAAAATTGCTGTCTCCATTAGTCACTTAAGCCCCTGGCCCACTGGACCCCCCCAAAAGACCCACTGTCATCTGGCATTTGCATTTTATGGGAAAGGTTATAATCTGTATTTACTCCCATGCCGAATGATTCTGCTGTAGTTATGGGATTTTTTTTAACTGTTTTTCCCACAATTAAAATATCAAAGTATAGGTGCAAATTTTGTATGAGAAGGGGTATTATTTTGACACAAAAACACAGAACAACAGGGCCGAGGTTGAAAAATACCAAAGTTTTCTTTTAAGGCGAATAAATACTTTTGGTAATGAAGTAGACAGAAAGCATGTTTGAGGTGAATTTTAAAAAGTTGTTCCTTTCAGATTGCAACATCTCACTACTGATATCCTGGAAGTGTAAAATACATCACTGAACGCCTCTGCCCCCAATTTACTCATAATAGTCTCAAATTGGCAGCCATGGCAACTGGTTGCAGGCATCCAATCAAATATCTTTTATCACACATTTAAACATGTCTGTCAATTCTAATTCTATTCAGTCCCAACACTTAGTCTCCACTGATTATTTTCTAATGACTGACTAGTGCTAGCTGCTCCGTGCTTGCCATTCAAATCAGTGTAAGTGGAAACATGATCTGAAAGCTGAGACGCTGCGTGCAAACAGGTCGCAGCAACAAATTCCTCATCAGAGTCAACTGTCTCTCTGTGGTCCTCTCACCTTAAACAAAAGCAGGCAGCAGGGAAGAGGACCTTCACCTGTGAAGGCTGCTCTCCGAAATACATTTTAATGTGAATTTTCCTCCACAGTTTGGAAATCAAAAGTTTTTTTTTTCTGTGTTCAGTGGCAATTACAGATTAAAAGTCCACAGTAAAATGTTTTCATCTTAAGGTGACAAAAGGTAGCAGTGCTACATGCTTTAATACTTACTGAATACATTTCATCCTTGTTATTTCTTTCTATAAAAGGGCATATACATATTGGATACATTCCAGCTGAGCTTGTTGCAAATGGCTTTCAAATAAGCCTCACTGATTACATTTGATGCTGTTGAGCATCATTAGGTTTGAATCATTACAGTGGACCCTAAATAGCACAAGTGCTTAACCGGTGTAAGTGGAAAATGCATACTTATGATAGGACTAAAGACTGTAGAAAGTTCTTCAATTTTGCTTCAACTCTTGCAGAAAATTAAAAGCATGGGCATGTATTGAAGCTACTAATTATAAATATTGTATTGACACTACTGAGAAATTGGTCGAAAAAGTTTAGGTGAAAACTATTAAATTCATGGGACCTTGCAAAATCCTATAGTTCAACTCGAAATACTTTTTAAATTATGATTTTTTTGAGTTTGGCCCTCAGCTAAATTTAATAATTTTTTTGCGATTCTTAGGTTGTGTATTCAACTGCTATAAAATTTCCATTTTTTAATATTTCAGGATTCTTTGGTTTTGTCAACTATGTAAAACATGTAAGAGATGATCATTTACAGAAAAAGATTACCAGATGGAGTAATATAACATCTTTAAATTGTTTATATACCTGCAATAAATATTAACACTTTGATTAAAAAGTTTCCAGAAAATTAAAATAATTCTTCTTGGAAAAATATATACTAACAAGAGGGGGTTTTCATATACCATTTTTTATGCAAGACTAAATAACTTACTGATACAATTAAACTACATTAAGGCCAAACAGAATCAAAATTTGGTTACAAGAATGTGAAATCTAATGTAAAACTGTAAAACACTGAGCAACAAATATTTTTTCATGAATATATGTAGCAAATTATCCTTGGGTTTTGTGGATGTTTAGTACAAATTGTATCCCAATTTAGTGAAAAATAAGCAATTGATGAGGTTCAGAATACACAAAGTATCGCAAGTATGATGAAATTGCAATGCATTTTGATTTCTTACACTCCTTATTCTTGTTGTGTTGCCATAGTAAAGCAAACTGTCAGTGATGATGAACTGGTAGTGCAAAAAGAAAAAAATCTGAACAGGAGGTTCTGATGACTACAGCAGTCGACAGTGAAAATGACCTCATGGCTGTGCATGCTAAACACCAAATGAAGCATTCTAGTGTACTTAGACTGCACAAAAGTTTCAGAAAGTAATAAATGCACCTCATCAAAGGACAAACAGAATTTGGTTTTGAATGCATTAATGTGCTTTCAACAAGTAAAAAAGTAGTTGGCAGATTTACTAAAATCAATCAGTAAACTGTAAAAAGGGAAAAGGTATTCTGTTGAGGACTATGACAAGGTTATTGGTGAATGATACTATCATCTGAGAACAGGAAAACTGTCATTTTAATGAGAGCTCTTACCGTGTACTGTGTTACATGATATGCTTAAATAGCAACAAAACTTTATCCTTCCCCTATTTCAATGAAACAGACACAAACTGCAGGTTTATAAAAGAGAGTCGATTATTCTGGTCCACAAGAGTAAAGCAACTGATTCCACAATGAGTAATGAGAAATGCCTGAGTAAATACTTCCCTGTAGATCACATACATGCAGCAGCTTTACAGCCCTCCAGCAGTGCGCTTTCATTTCATGCCTTGAAGCTGATTCCCAGTGGTGCGCTCTACCTGCATAATACTGGTCCACATTTTCCCATTTAGACATCACAGTAAAGGCAAAAAGATATTGAATGTTCTTAGTCAAATAAATTAATATGCAAATATCATCAGCGTACTAGGACAACTAATATTCAAATTTTGCTCTGTCTCCAATCAGCCAAAAAAAAAAAAATCCAGCCTCCATTTAATGGGCAAATTAAACTAGTGCATGCTACAACACATTTAATCAGAACCTTACACCTATCTGTTCTACACATAAGCAATTATTCCTATTATTTATTCTTAATGTCCAAAAACAAAAAAATGTGGTCATTGAACTTCTGTTTATTACTTTTCAAAGCAACATCATGTTTCTAATTACATCGGAAAAAACTACCTTGGAAATTATGGTGCCTGCCAAACAGGTTTAACCAGCACCAAAGGAAAAGCACCAGCGCCAAAATCAAAACAACTAATAAAAGTGGCAAATCTAACCCTCTCTGAATTTAAAAGCTATTTGTCAAACAACTGTTGAACAAGCAGAACGTTTACTTCAGTATGAAGTCTTTGACTTCCAAGCTAAGCTGCATGATTTTGACTGGGTGAATGCTCCGTTTTGAAACTGGTAACAATGGGAAGGACTTTCCCTTGTTTCCTCATGAAATAAAAGCTGTTTTATTTCTGTGAACATCATTTTTAAAAAAAATGCTGAATTACAAGTGCATCATATCCTGCCTCCTGCAACCTTTGCCCTAACTAAACAATGTATTTTTAGCAGGTGAGAACGCGTCTGACATGAAAATATTCTGTTGGGTGTAAAAGGGCAGAAAGTGTGTGGGCCTGGTTCTCACTGATGCCAGATGTGGCCTCTGTAACTGACGGGTCTCCTCTCCCTCAAACTCTCTGACCAATTGATGAAATAACAATGTCTGTCTGTAATGCTTGAGCAAATGAAACCCCAGATACAACAGAAATATACATAGATTTCCATTAAATAAGGTCACACAAACTCATCGCCTTTACTGAATGCAGACAGCACATGCTGTCATCTGTGGTCACTCCCTAAGGACCCATCCTGAGAAAGGAAAAACCCTGAATAATAAATGCAAACAAAGCTCGTAAATAATGAATATCAAGTGAATAGGCCGCACTTATCAGGCAGCCCCGATTAATCACATATTTGGGCTACACTGTTCTGGAGCGAGCTCTTATCTCCTGTCTGCTTAACACAACAGCTAATTTGTGGTGCTAAATGATTGCCAGAAAAGCCTCATCAAAGTTTACTTTTTTCTCATGATTGCTGATTTTTCAATGATGCATTTTATTTCAAAATGATCATCATCACTGTTTCAATTCCAGTAAAATGTAGCATTTAGGCTACCCGTGACCTTCTCTTCATACTTTTCTACATGTTATAGAGAAAGAACAGATGATATTAAGGGCAGCTACAGACAAGATTTGGACCTCTTCCAATTTTAGTTCTGATTGTATGTGAGGAAGTTGATTTGCCATGCAGCACTTAACCAGCCAAGGCTGTCATAATCAATTGCTGTTGGAGACCAAGGACGGGGGCGTAACAAAGGATTTCATGCCTGTCTATGTCTATGTCTATGATTACATTATCTCAATAGCAGAAAAGCGAGCTTCACATAATCTTGATAAAAACATGCATCACCATGCAGTGAGATGGGACATCACAAGAAAAGTTTATTACTGAACCCCACAATGACTCCTCTGAACCACTACAAGAGAAGTTTCACTCAGAAAACCAAATGAGAAAACTCTTTTGATGCAAAGTTAGAAACTGCTTTTAAAAAAATGGTACACAGTCTCCCTGTGCACCTTTCAAATCTAGGTGAATAACATTCTTTATCTCAATATATGAAATGTTGGTTTACCTCTGGTCATTTTAATCTAGTTTAGTGTCAGTAAAGAAATGTGCACACAATAACAAGTTTTAACCCAACGTAGGACTTTGCACAGAGCTTTTTAAATAGCCTCCCCATGGGCACATGAGACACTTACATACTCTGGTTACTTTCAAACTCAGATTCAACCTACAGAGCTGCAAAGAACTGTATCAGGAACATTTGGCAAAGACAATCAGTCTTTCAGTGGAATCTTTCGAGCACTGCAGGTATGTGACATAAAATGTTCACAACACTATAAATATGCCTGCTTTGTGCATATATGTGCGTGCTGAGCTGCTGTCCCAAATTACTGTGGCACCCATATGGTGCAAAGGCTGTTGATTTTGTGTAGCATATTATGGCTGTAGGGTAAAAATCTGTTACCTTTATCAAACTTTTTAAAAACAACTAATGTTCTTTGCTGTTTGTGACAACCGATTCAGAACCACATACTTCCCAAAGACAATTCTACCAGCTATAAAGATAAACAAAAGCTGGGTAAACAATTTGTCAAGTACGTCTCTTCACTTTCCCCCCTATTTGCCCCGGTTTCATCTGCACTGACGGGGTGAATTCTATCCACTTCCCACCAGCTCAAAGCCCCATCTGCACACAGACAAATGACAAATGTTTCTCACCTGTTGTCAGATGGCAGGAGGGAAAGCAGAGCCAGTGACGACAGCTTCCTCCTCTCTGGCTGAGTGATGTTGTCCATGCGGTCGACCCACATCTCTATCACACTGCCCAACAACTGGTCCATCTGATGAGAAAAGAGAAAAGAAAAGGAGGATGAGGGAGAGGGAGGAGACATACAGAGGGTTAATATAGAGGAAGAAAAAGGAGACAAACAGAGGCAATTAAATATAGAGAGAGGTCAAAAAAGAGAGACATAAACAGTGTTTGACAACTCAATTTTATTTTTACGTTTAAAAATATGAGTCTACTGTTGTCTAAAGTGAGCAACTGACCTTCCCTGTTTGTTCTGCCTCATTTACCTCACTGCCTTGTCCTCTATCGTTAAAGAAAAAGAAGCATGATGGAGCGACAACTTAAAGAGACAACTTTAGGTCTTTCATTTGTTTAGATAAAGGCAGCAATGTCAAAACAAGGCCAAGTCAATGTTGCTCCGGGTCAGACAAAAACAACAATGCCAGGGTTTCACAGTAAAAAGGGGACAGCTCTAAACTTAAGAGTCTGAATATGTTACTGTTAGCAATTCATTGGCTCATTACTCTTAGCATCGTTCAGAGTGATTCCTCTTTAACGATCACTTTGCCGTTATGTCTCTCACACGCATTCAAAAGGGAATGTGCTGAGGAGACAGAAATGAAGGACGGACATCGAGTCTCACCTTCTGGCTGCACTCAGAGGCCATTTGAGTGAGCAGAGAGGAGAAGAAACTTGAGTTCTGGAGCAAAACGCGGCCCATGATTCCTAGGTAGGTGGACATCACCACGGGATATCTCTGTACAACACACACACACACACACACACACACACACACACACACACACACACACACACACACACACACACACAGAATGTGAATACACAATTACTCAGGTAGATGTAGAAATATAACCATGCACAAATACTTTTACAGCAAAGGTCTTTAAGCATGATAACTGGAAAGAGGACAGGTCCACTGACACAGCAGAATCCTCAAAAGGCAGCCTGTGACCCTTAACTGAGCTGAAGAATCAGTTATTACCACTATACTGTCTCCATTCGAACTGATTAAAGAAGAGGTTAAATGCAGGAGCAGGATCCATCTCTAATAGTATTTTGAAGTTCAATAAGGTAAAACCTTCAATAAAAAAAGCAGAAAGTGAGTAAAAATATACCATGGGCAATCTTAAACATGTTTACATGTGTGTCCTTTTACATAAACCCCATCCAGATCTGGACAAGATATTGTGGTAAAACTCACCTCACCGTCCACAATACCTCTGAAGACAGCTGGCAGCAGGGGCTGGAACATGTGGGCTCCCAGTATGGGGCTAACCTTTAAAGCTATCTCTACCACCTGCCAAGACACAGGGAGAGGGAGGATGAGAGAGTGTACTCAGAGAGGTGAGTAAGGGACAGTAGCAAGGAGAAACAGGAGAAAACGGTGCCAGAGGGGGGTGTGCGCCAAACGAGAGACACTAAGGGTCAGACACAGGATGATGTAAAGACAGGGCAAAGTGTGGGAGGACATACTAGGGGGCAAAAGGGAGTTAGCGGAAGAGTCATTTTCGAGAGATAATAAAAGGGTGCAGAAAATCCTCCTTTTAATTGAGGGTTTGACCTACAGTATGTGGTAGGCAAGGTTAGTCCCTTAAGTTTTAGTTTCCCAAGAAATTTGAATGAGCCCTCTGTCAGGCATTAAAGCTGGAGTAAAAAAGAATGTAACAGCTCCAGTAGAGCAACAAAAAACAAAGGCACAATATGACCAGAGAAAAAATCTGAGAGAAAAAGATAACGTGACAGAGGCACCGTGGTCTGCTGCATGTCTGTACTCCCATAAATAGTGCTGGATGTAAATGTGCACTCAGTTATGACTTCATAAGATAAACCAAGCTTAAACTAATGCAATCACAGCCCTGTAATAAATCCTACCTTCATGAAGGTAACAATATCCAGCTAAGAGAGGTTAAGTAATGCATATGCTATAGTGTTTCCCACAGAATTAGGATGTGTGACAGTAGCTGAAGATGGTGACACAGACAAAAAGATAGCCAACACTAAAATAAGAGCGCTTTTGTTGAAATAACGCATTCTTTTCAATATAAATTAACAGACAATTAATACTTGCTTTCACTGCGCCTGGTGTTCTGCTGCTCCATCTGTGCCCAGAGCATGCTCTGAACCCCAAGGAGTGTAATGCTCAATGTTCAAACGTTTCAATGTTTTTTTGTTTTTTGTTTTTAACTTGCCATCATAAAAACTGTCTTATTTACTATTGGTTATCAAATAACAACAAACACTGAATCACATTGTATCTGCCTTGCGCTCAAACTCAGATAGTTCGAGTTTCGCTGACATCCTCTAACACCGCCTGACTAAACTCCTGTTTCCTGGAGTGGAGTTACTGAAATGCTCACTTGCATTAAACTCTGTCTTTACCGGACGCAATTCTCTCACGAGTGCCCGATCAGTGCTGTGCATGCGCAACTCTCAACAGAGAAGGAAGTGAGATGGCAAACTCATTAGCTACTTTCATCATCAGCTCAGGAAAAAATTATTTTTCACCACTTGCCAGGTTGGGCAAGTGATCTGTTAGATTTACCAGCCCACAATGGCATTTTACTTGCCCCAGACAATCGAGCAATCCTCATTGTTGAGCCCTGCATATAACATATATACACTGAGCCAGGAAAACTAACCTGATAGAACAAGGACTCGATCCAAACCATTAAAATGTTATTCCATCCCCATTAGGCTTTCCATGACTAGACTATTACATAAATCCAGACCACACCAATGTGATGATGAGACACTGTAAGATTACCAATGGCATTTAGCAATTTAGAGCCTCAAATGAGAATTTTAAACTCAAAGGTCAGCGATCAAACCTGAAGCACAGAGACGGGCAGTGAGAAACTATATCTGTCTCTGTAAGTGTGCCTGCATATGAACTTTTCAGAGAAATCCATGCTGATTACTCTGATCCCTGTGTTCTCAGGGTGCCCATGTGTGGTGAGCCGCTGTGTTCCTACGTTTTGTAGGTCGACAGGTTTATTGTCTGCTTACTCTCCTTTCCTCAGAACAAAGGATTAGAAGAAGCCAGATGTGCAGTAATGCCACTGAGCTTTGCTAAGCTAAAGCTCTATGGTCTTAGGGCTGTTTTGCATACATACAATGCTGAAGCTGTGCACATATATACACCAACTGTGAGTCCCAGAGCAAATAAAGAGATACGATTAATTAAAAAATGATGTTTCTGCTCATCTTGACCCATCATTTACCACGCCAATTGTCACCACAATCTTAAGTGTAGAGCACAGCCATGGTGTTTTGGCTTAGTGTTTATAGCATCTAGGGGAAAAATGACGTATTTGCCAGTAATAGAAACACTCACATTTACAGCCAGTTATCTGTGAGGAAAGAACATGCTAACATCCATAAGCTTGATTTAACTTTGTATTATCGTACAAATGTGAGGATGGTTAAAAACAGAAAGGCCCCAGAACTAAACCTTGAGGGACTCTACCAACATGGTGATTCTTTTAGATTATGATTACTACATATTAGAGGGAAACTTCACCACAAAATCAAAAATGAATATTTTTCATTCTACCTGTAGAAACTACACCCGCTGACTGTATCACTGCACAAAAGGAAGTGTGCATTTACTTATCAACAAGAGGCTTGTGATCGTGAAAAGTGAGATGTAAACATTAAAGGCGTCCCAACTGGATAAGTTGTAACATTAACTAGCTCAGTGGTGCTGGATGAGCTAACAGTAGATGCACGCTTCCTTCTGTACAATGATACAGTTGACAGGTGTAGATTAGTAGTGAAAAACTGTTTTTACATGAAACTGCTCACAAGGTCTGCAACAGGATATCTAATCCAAAACCCATGAAAAAAAACCCATCGACTTTGAGGAGAGGGAACCAAAGGCGGAGGATACTAACTCATTTCTGGGTTTGAGGACTCATTCCTACAGCACTCTACACCTGAGCAGCATTGGTGATATTATGTGGCCAAAAACCACATTTAAAATTGTCATTAATAACAACTGAACAGACACAACTTTATAAATAATAAAATTAGATTTTTTGTGATAAAAATGAGGTTCATTAGATTGTTTAGTTAACAGCCCAAATTCAATATTTTGACATTGAGACATAAAAGGTAATTGGCAGAAAAGAGATTTTGAGTAGGCTGTTTGAGGTAAATGCCACAACACTTCTCAAATGATTTATTAGCAGTGAGAATATTGAGGCTTTACCGGCATTATAACCTGGTCTCATTTCACAAGCAGCATTTTCTGTGTCTGTTTATGTCTGTGTATACAGCATTTAATGCCACTTCAAGTGCACCTGCTATTCACTGGGCCACCCAGACAAAACAAACAAACACTGTAAGGGAACTTAAGAGGGGAGGATGAAAAACTGAACCCCACGGAAAGACAGGCAGAGAATAAACAGAGGTGATATAGTTCTGTGTGCCAGAGCGATGAAGTGACAGTACCTTGAGCACCTGGACCTGTCCCTCATTCGTGATGTCTTTCAGCAGATCGCAGAAAGCTCGACACAATGATTCTGCATAGTTCTGAGGAGAAAATAAAATTATATATGTGAGCAGAGGGAGGTTCTATACAACCTTTGAGGATAATGTGCTAGTGTAAAAATGTGCGCAAGTCTCACCTGCAGGAAGTCTGTGGCAGACAAATATAAGTAGGCATTAACGATCTGAAAGCAGGTACGCAGGTTCTCGGAGCTCAGCTCTGAAACAGAACATCAGATGTTACATTTTAATAAATTGGACAAAAAGGGTTTAATTGATGGGAGCAGGCAGGGTTGGACAATGCACATAGAGAGGAAGGAGAAAGGCTTTTGTTGATAAAAGATCCCACTGTAGAAGGGTGTTCAGAAGTTCAACAAATTTAGACTACACTGTATTCTGGGTGAATGGTCTAACTGACTTTGTTTACTGGGAGGAATCATTAAAAACATATGCCTTACTTTTGGAAACTCCTAATTTCATCCACTGTAACTCTTAATTGTATAAAAATAATACATGAAAAGTCAATGGGGATGAGAGGGATTTTTAACAGGCACTGCATATCCGTTGATTTTTAATCTTAGTGCAGAAACTAAACCTTTAGAATGAGGCACCTCACAGCTTTTACCAATAAAAAAAAGATCATTAAGTCCAGGAAAAGGAGAGTGACTCATTGGTTTTACAAGATAAGAAGATAAACTCACTTGGTCTAAATACTACTTTGGTGTTGTGCAACAAGCTTAACTAGAGTAAATATTGTCCGTGAAAATACCATCAAGGACAAAAGCTGTTTCTTTACTCTGTAACAGCTGCTTCTGATGTTTTATCATAACATCCTCTGAGTGCATCTAGTTGTGCTCTTACATGCTAAAAGAAAATCCAGTAGATGCAAACAAAAAAGACACAAAACTGACACATTGTGGGTATTAAAAAAAGTACTTGATGAGGGTTTTTTTTTTGAAAACCAGCCTATTAAAGATGCTCATGATGCAACAAAGAAACGTTGCGGTTATAGCTTTTTATGCCTTCAAAAAAACCACAAGTGGCTGCTTATCTGCCAGCATTAATGAGAGGGGATCTATTAGGAAGAACTACAAGCTAAATTATTAAGCATGCTGTTGCCTCTGCAACATCATTATCCCAGCGTTAAATATTTTCTACTTCGCTCTGGTGTTTGTCTGACCTTCACTGTTTAAGTTCATGTTAACACAGACAAAGTGAAGCTTCGGACATCAATGCTGGATATGACCTGCGGGTTTGCTGTATGTACAAAGTCTATGAAGTATTTATTCACATTGTGGTGCATCATACGGATTTGAAAAACACAAAAATATTGTGTTTATTTTTACTCAACACCACAGGGGCAAAGAGGATTTAACTCACAAGGCTACATTCAAACAGGATTACAATAAAACCATAACCTAGGGATAAATGTAACAGTAGAAACAAAAACTAAAGGGGACAACAATGGGTGCTTAAACAGATCAAAAAAAGAGGCCGGAACATTTTAGCATCATAAAAGAGCAGATATGCTCCAAAAAGCTCAGCAACTGTAACCTTAAAAACACTCACAATGAAGAAAACTAAACATGAGGCATTTTGTACAGAATTGGTAACACATTAAAAATGTCCTTCAGATAATTCTAAACCAAACACATATCACTTTGGACCACTGGGAGGCTGGATTGCAAAGAATTGACTTTTAACCACTAAGTATGTGTACACGTCTGAAGCCAGTGTAGCACCATGGCTCTAACTGTTAATGGCCTCTTGTTCCATGGAGCAGAGAAAACAAGCCTAACTGACGTGACTAGTTGTGTAATAGGTTTGGTGTTACAATTAAAGGGTGGGCACTGAGTGAACGATTTGCCATATTATATACTGTACACAGAGTATTGAGTGTGTTTCCTTGCTCATGTGTGCAAACGTGTTGGAAAACGAGGAAAGAAGGCTCTGTAAATTGAGCCAAATTTTACAGTATTTACAATTGCTTAGCAGGCAGCTAAAGTTCAACTTAGTAAAAGAGGGTAACAGACAAGAAGATGAAGTTATGAGAAAAACACAACAAAGAGGGGGAGTTTTAAATACTTAAGGTATTGTCAAGTATGCAGACAGAGGACATACATGATGAGAATGAGGAGGACATGAGCAGTAAGAGGTGGCCTAAACATTTACCACAAATAACATACACACAGCAGGATATAGGTTCGATTGTAATATAAGCTGGCATGTTAGCAGATCTTAACGCCTAAAATACCCCTTGGCACTTGGAAATACAGACACAAACACACAGACAGGTGAGAGAAAAGGAAGAAAAGAGAAAGGATTGAGAGACAGCTGAAGGACAGACAGGAACTGAAACACTCACACACACTTGCATGCCGACACTAACACCCCCAGACAGTCACACATACAGCATTTATACATACACCGAGACTAACATCTGTATGAATACTTTGAGAGTAATGCACGCTGACAGTGTAGCTGACTCTAACACCAAGAATAGCTGTTTACCTCAAACTAGTTGACAGCGGAGCTAATTCTAACACCCAGGACGATGGTTACTTCCCTGAATGGACACAGGGGACAAATACTGTGGATATATAGACCTATGAATACATACATATATAACACATTATTTTGGTGTTGAGTAAAGTTAGAGCTGTTAAAACTCAAAACATTTCATTGTGTATTTCTTTTTGTTTATGTTTTAATGGGTGTGCAGTAATTCTTTCTGAAGGACCTCTTTTCAAGAGGTCAGGCCCAACTCAAGTAATCCCAAGATGAATCTCCAGGGTCACCATGCAATTAAATAGATTAGAAAATATCTATGCACCTATTTGTATGAATATATACAAAAATGTTGCTTTCTTTTCTTGTTTGGTTGAATTTTTAAAACCAAGCGGCAACCTCTGAGGTTGAAAAATTGAGCCAATGCGGAAGTTCCAAAAACTGCAGTTCCTGTTGTAGCTTAAAAAGACAAAAAGAAAAGAGAAGAAAAGAAAAACCTGCAGAAAGGCCCCCGTTTTTGCAGTTGCAGGTGCATTTTTATAAAGCTGTCTTTGCATTTCATTAAGGCTCAGAGTTATGTATACTTTTTTTTTTTTTAAAGATTTTTTTGTGGCTTTCTTTTTGCCTTTATTGATGATAGGATAGCTATAGTATGAAAGGGGGAGACAGAGGGGATGACATGCAGCAAAGGGCTGAGGCCAGAATCGAGCCCACAGCCACTGCGGCAAGAACATAACCTCTGTGCATAGGGGGGGCCCGCTCTACCAACTGAGCCACCAGGGACCCCAAGTTATGCAAACTTAAAGGCAGGGCCACTTGAGTGACAGGTTACCTGCAAGCCATTGCTAGTCTAATCAAATCCGCCCCTCGCTTCTCCACAGCTCCACCCTCTTGTCCAAATATGGTCACTTCTAGCTCCAAGAAACCAAGAGAAGGAGTCAACAAACTAATGGGTGAAGTCACAGTAAGACCATTCTTGAGATGAGAGATTAAAAGTAAACACCTTTTTTTTCATGGTATAACAAGCTGAAAAGATGTTATGCAAAAACACAAGTTATAACTGGTAACTTGGGTATGCTTTTGCTAAAAAAAAAAAAAAAAAAAAAAAATAGAAAAAAGAAAGAAAAACAACAACAAACACAAGGCCAGGTGAGTGTCAAATTTTGTGCTGTGGAAATAGTGTTATCCACAATTAGTCACTACCTACTTAGCTTTTAGAGCTGTGTATTGGCAAGAGTTTGTCAATGCTATACATAAACAGTATATTTTGATATATTGCATCACTGTAAGCAAATCAACATACGGTGATTTTTTTAGCATCTCATTTTAGGAAAAATGTCATGTTACAAAGAACACAACATCATATGCATACAATCTGAGTAAAAAAACAACTTTTTTATGCGTCAGAACAGCAGGATCCATATTAAGTATTTACAACTAGCCCCACAACACACTGGCAATATGTTTGTGTGCGAGTGAAACAGTCAAATGGCTTAAGATCAATAACAACACTGCTATCTAGCAGTCAGGGGTTTAAACAGAACAGAAAATGACCTACTGAAAAAAAATCTTTACATGTGAGCTATTCATTAAAAAGTCATAGTGATACTATGTTTCGTGAAACCGTGTCGATTCTCAGAAACGTGAATCACAAGTGTATTAATATTTTCTCACACCTCGATGCCTGTAGAGTGTATCCTGCTTGCTATTTCCCTCTTATTTTTCTCTCATTCACTCTTCAGCTTTCCTTCTGTTCTTCTTCTATTATTTAGTGAAGCAGGGGTTTTTTTAAAGTGTTTTTCTACAGTACTTGTTTGAAGATCAATACCAATAATCAAAGCTCTCATGCCTACTACAGTATTTATTAAAAAAATATATATGATGACACAAACACATGATTTCAGGCCTGTATTGCTCACAAGCATATGGCTCATTGAGCAACACACACTTGGATCTTTCTAAGAGCATCTTTTATGAGTATATAAGAAAAAATATAATCCTACAATCAGAGACCTGAAACCTCTGATGCAAATATTTTGCCAGTCTAATACATTGCTCCTCTGTGGCACTGAGTTGTTGTTCTAGCACAGAAGCCTATATTTGCAGTAGCTTAGGGAGATATAGCTTCATGTTATTTTCAAACATATTGTCTCTTTCCAAAGCCAAAGTTAGAACAAACTTTCTTCATTTTCAAAAAGCACTTATACCTCATGAAACTTCTTTTCATCAAGGTTTTTATGGAAGAAAATTAGAAGTCACTTGTGGGTAGTAATAGAGGAGGTCCAGTCCGACCAGGCTGGTCCGTACAGGTGATATTAATGTTGATGTATGCAATATGTTTTCTCTAGCCATCTGCCAGACACAAATAGGTAATGAAGATAATGCATGCTGCCATCTGCTATCTGTGCAGGTACATAATGTATTCCAGGGGCCTATTTAGTCAGCAAATCAGTCTACATGAATATTCAACAGTACAAACATAGTATGGGGCAACATTACTCTAAACACACGCAGTGCAAGCAAGTTTTGTGAGCACAGATGAAGAAAAGAAAATGATTTATTTCAAAATCAAATCAGCTACAAAGATGCGAAAAAACAGGGACAAGGAGAAGAGTGATAATTTAAAAAGTCAAAGTGATATCAACTGTATAGTAAAGAAATCAATCTGATCTCCCCACAGTTTGTGTACTGTAGAACAAATACTGGAACATACTGGAACATAGAGCATCACAAGCAAACGGACAGACAGAAAAATGAGAGCTCGGCTTCAACAAATGCTTTCCTGTGATCAGGTCAGGACGTTTAGTTTTCTAAAGAATAAAGCAAAGGCAACAGATTGCTTAACAGTGGGTGAACAAGGACACACAGCGTCATCTGACAAGGCAAGCATGACAGGTCTGCAGTCCTGCAGAGGAGGTGAATAAATGATCATGGTTCCTAGTTGACACCAAGGTGGGTGCATTTAATGAGAGCAACTCTTTTTTTCTCTTAAAACCTACTAATAGGCTGCATTATCTACACCTGTATCACATTTACATGTTTTTCCCTTTCACTAAATATAAGCTGGGGAATCTATCAAGCTACTCTTTGAACTATATGTTGTTCACTGTGAAATGTGTCTAAAAGTATACAAAACATTTTTCAGTGTAGTTACCTCCAATCCATTGAAAATTATTTCAAACAAATCTACATTGAGCTGATGCCACAATACAGATATAAATGCAAACACAACTGTGTAGCTAGGGAAGGAAAGGAAAGGAAAGGAAAAGGAGGAAAGCAGGACAGGTATAGAGAAAAAGGGGTTAAAAAAGTGTATGTGCATAGGCATGAGCAGAAAAAAATGAATGACGCCTAACCAAACTCATCCTGCAAAACTCTTACATGAAATGTATCTAGAGCGAGCAACCAACGCTCTATTTGTATATTTGCTTGTTTGTTTTCATTGTATTTGGTTTGTTTTTCTTATTATTTTTGTTTTCTTTCTTTCTTTTATCTATGCTCATTAATGTTGTTGCTTTCTTACTTTTATCTAATATCATCGCTTTGTTGACTTTGTATTGGGCTATATGTATGCACTAAACAGTGAATAAAGGGTTAAAAATAGCATTTAAAAAATACAAAATATGGGTGTCTTTTTGGTGAAAAATGTTAAAACAAAAAATTGTCAGTCCATTATTTATTTGGCACAATCCTTAAAAATATGAACATTTGGGCTCTACTGCGCATATAAAAAGATACCTGAGACCGTAGTTGTGAGTCTTTCAGGGAATGCATTTTGATGTCTTTTTTGCTGTTGTGGAAATACATATCCCATCAAGTGTGCTGTAATTCAAATTCTGTCTAAAGTAGGATTTGACCTCAGATTTAATGTCATTGATGTTGAATAGGTAATACAAACAATTATCACATATGAAATAGCTACATTTTCATTTAATAAAATGTGCTATCTCAGTACTGCAACCCAAGTCGACAGTGCATACACAACCAATCAACATTTTTCTCCCTTTTAAGGGATTTTAGACTATACCCAAATTTTAAAAAAAGCCTTGTGTTTTGTCCTGCAGCTAAATAGGGCAGCTGAATGGTTGAGCTCTGTTCAGTCCTATTGACAGCAGAATGACTGTCATCCTCAAATATCATGAAATCAGTTTCAACTGAGAGCAATTCCCACTAGCCTCACCATAGTAATAAGCAACAGCAACAAGAAAAATATGTCATACATGCTTGTTTACACAAACAGACACCCACACTGGAACACACCCTTGAAAAATGGCAGTATGACACACACAGAGGAGTATCATCAAGGCCACTCAAACAACACACAAGTATTCCTACGCAACCACTGACATACATACAAGTACTTTGTCAACAACATGACTGTATAATAAAGATAGACGACATGACAGCTCCCCAAAACATCTCAATCACCTTTTGACGGCTGGCTACAGTATAGGTCATAAAGCCCGCCCCCCTCCTTGTTAGCATATAATAAATAAAAATCAAAGTCCACATCAAATAATTTTTTTCCCCCAAAGATGGTTTCTGTTATTTTATGTAATTCTTATCACTTAAACGTTCAGGAATTTAACTTTTACTAATGAGTTGTCTTAATTAGTTATTTGATTTTATAGAAAGTGGGTTTCATGTCATGATTGACAGCTTTGTGCGCAAATCGGTGTGCTCATATTCAATGATGCTGCTTACAACTGGTCAGATGTCCAAAACTTGATACAGTACAAAATGCTACTGTGCAGACTCCAAATGACGTCACCAGCGCAAGATCACTGTGGCTGTATCAGGATATTTTGGCTTCATTTTTGTACAGTGGGAGAAAAAGCAGACCTGCATCCATCTTAATTTAGTTATTGAGTCAAAACAAATGGTTGTGTGCTTGTCTTTTATAAACTTGTCAGTAGATTATCATATTTTACATGCAACAAATATAATCCGAACAGTCTGGTGATAGCTTTTCATCATTTCTTTTTAGCGTGATTATATAAACTAAATGTTTGTGCATCTTAAAACAAAACTTAGGGGGGGAAAAAACCTTGCATGTATACTGTAGATCTAAAACAAGCTTTAAGGTTTTACTCAAAAGTAGAAAGTGTTGAGGGAGCCAAAAGCAGATGCTAGCTAAAGTGTGACGGACCTAAGAGGTGCATTCATGTTGTCATAAAATCTGCCTCCAACCAGAAAATGTAACTGAAACATATTCAGAGTCTACAAGAGGAGGAGGCTTTAAACCACCGGTGGCCTTCAGCTGGTGGCATATGCCTGAACAGCTCTCACAGCATCCCTCCAGCGACAGCCGATCAGCATCTTATATCATTGCTTTGAGCCAAGATGCCACCAGCAGGACTCCACAGGCCCAGAACGACACAGACTTGGAACGGCAATTTTATGAGTGAGCTACAAGCCAACCCCCCAGGCACAGATAGAAAGCTACTCTGGACCAGATAGCAGAGAAACTATATGACTCTCTTCTGACAAATATGACATAATGGTAAATCTGGAATGAAGTGTGAACTCGGGATGAAGCACCGTGGGAGAAAACCTCAGTCTGACTGGTGCTGCTACATGAAGAAAAGTGTCTGTATGTTACACATGTCTCAGCTAGAGTAACTTTTAGCAGACAATAAACCTTTACTGCCATTGATCTTCTCCAAAAGGGGAATCAATACTGAAGAGTTGGGTGGGGATGTTGTTTATGTTTATGTAAAAATCAGTGTTTTGTTTATTTCAGTTGGCAAAATGTGTGCTACACCTGGATGTGCGCTACAGGCTAGTGCTGCCCTAGTTTAAGGAGTCTTTTGTGTATTATGATTCACTTAATTCCTCACCTGCATTATTTTTTATGATTTACAAGAGTTTTAGTTGTGTTTTTGTCCCCCTTTTTCTTACTTTCTTTCCCTTTTTTCCTTCACCAAGCACAAATGCAGGCACCGTTTTTGTGAAAACTAGAGAGCAAAGGGCTGACAACTATCCTCATTGTACAAACTTAGTAGTGGCCGCTGCACCGCCTCCAACAGTCATGTGTGTGACAAACTTCACTAACTTGGGCTGAAGAGTGGATGGTTAAGTCAAATCAAACAAAAAGAGGCTTGATCTGTGGGTACCACTCCAGAGCCAACAGGTTCTTCTGCTGCGTGTGTGTGTGTGTATTGTTCTTTATTTTAAGATTTCAACTGATGTTTAATATTTTTTGTCTGGACGCCAACAGTGGATCCAGCCCAGTAAACACAAAAAATCCATGACTGAGAACAACTGACTGAGTGATTAAGTTTTACTTTTGGTCTGCAGCTGCTTCCTGTATCCTTTTCAAATGAAATGCCCTCATTTTAAATGAAAAGCACCTCTAGCATGTTATAAACGGTCCAGATATATAAAAGACTTTGACCTAGTCTTGTTTTTTTTTGAGAAAGTATTTCTAGTATTTTGAAAATACAGTGTTACTCCACTCCACTCCTGTCTATTTACAAATTATATTTGATTTTTTTAACTTTGTCAAACACCAATTATAAAATATAAAAGTAACTGACAAACATATCTACAAAACAAGTAACAGATACACTGCCTGTTTCTGATCAATGTTTTGCATGGATGAACCATACGCAAAGTTAAAGTTATGTCACTGTGTACATGAGTACAACATCAAGTTGACTTTGGGGGAGAAAAACTGCTCCAACGAAGATTTTTTAACAGCTAGTTTGATGCACAGTTCCAGATTTGTTTATTTTGGCATTTATTACTTTGACTTATTGGTTCACTTCTGATAGTCAAAGATTTTTAATTCCTGTTCCAAACTATTGTTATCATATCGGAACTTAAAATTCAGGTGATGTCAAACACAAGTGTACACTTGCTGTCCAAAAAAAGTAAGAACAAAATAGAAAAGTGAATAATTTGTAATTCTACCTTTGTTATAAACTCAATTAGTGTAATTATTTACTGTGTGTTAGAGAGGTGCTTACTGAAGTGTGGCAATTTCTGAAGCTTTATTTTGATTTTGAAAGGACTGATTAATTATGAAAATATTTTAATATTCTTTTCTCCCATGCAAGTAAATGGCCATAGACAGCATATCAGAGACCCCTTATGAATATTATTCTAAAACAGAATAGGCTATTTTGCCAAATCAATACTATAAAAGGCAAGTGAGGACACAACCGCCTCACAAACACACACACACACATCATCATCTGCTATAATCAAATAGTCACAAAAACAGCTGCTAAAGCACTGATTAAGCTTTAGTCAGTACATCCTTCATAGCCCTGGGCATGTGCTGCACAATCCGCTTCGGTTATCAACATTAACAGGAAAATGAGCCCCACGTCTGACTGTGATAACGCCTCTGAAGTACCTCTAATGGTTGTTTGGGACACTGCTAAAATTTTGGTCATCTCCCAACCCAATTTTCGCTTTGCAGTGCGTGATGGGGACAACAGATTCCAAAAAAGTGGGGCCAAAATCTGCACTGATATGCTACAAGGACACTTGTGTTTGTTGGGGACACACCCTGCAGCTCTCCAGAGACGGCTTACTTTGCCAGGTTTTGCCATACACAAAGGACTCTCTGCAAAAACATGAAAAACAACACGGCCAACAGCTACAGTTGCAAGATGAGAAGATGACTCCCATTTGGTGCTTGAACGACAAAGTCTTTGAAAAAGTCACGGACGAGTAACCATGCATGAGATAAGCAATAAAAGCTCAGCAAGGAAATCAATGAAGTGGCAAACATCACCTTTATAAGGAGACACCCATGTATGAGATGACAGCAATGATGAGAAAGCAGAAACCTCCCAGCACAGTGCCAAGAAAATTTCTGAAACATCTCACTTTAGTTGATCCAAAAAGCAGCTCAAGGTTGAAAAGGCAAATAGAACTAAGAAGATTTTGACTGCTAAAGAAAAAAAAGGTTAATGATTAGAAATGATTTCAGTATAGCAGGATGTCTACAAATATCAGACCCTTTTATATAATAATTTGATGCTTTTTGTTACCCTTTTCAAGTTACTACTTTTTGAACCAAATTTGTTTGCACTTTGCTTTTTATTACACAGCACCTTGCTCTTTAATAGTATTTCTATAGTTTTCTTTGCTGCTTTCCTTGCTGCTGTAACAATGTGAATTTTTCCATGGTGGGACTAATAAAGGTTTATCCTATCTTATCTTAAGACTATTTTCTGCATATTTTTTTTTCTTATTTAAAAATTGCAGGTGAGTGTAAGTATTATGTATGGTATGTAGTCCTGTACAGACATAGGTTTTATTTAGAAATATAGTAATTAGAATGAGTTAGGTTAGTCTACATTTTGCCAAAAGGCAAAGTATAAAGTATAGGTTCTGTGTTTGGTTAAAAGATTCTAACATCAGATATGTGGATTTTGGCACCAATAAGCTTAACTCATTTTGACAAAAAGGTTAAAAGTTGGACAAATGATATTAGATAATGTTTGTGGGACAAATTCAAGACTATTTAATGGCTTTTAAGGCCTAATACTTATAAAATTAAGTAGACATTTTAAGGACCTGCTATGTACATCTTATAATCAATCTTAAGATGTGTTGTTCAAGGTTTTTCTATCCCTGCAATAAATATTGCCAAATAAATACAACATCCGTGATTGCTGTAATCAGTCATTACTGCTAGTTGAGGAGCCTGTAATAAAAAGGTTGTCCTCTGGTGGGGACGTCCAGATTGATCCATGGAGCACATTAGCTGGGCAGTTAACTGCGAGACCACATTCTCTCACAGGCAGAAGATGAGGCCGAAAGCTCTCTCAATACACTATCATTGATCTTCGTGGGGATGGTCTGACATGTCTTTGGCTGCAGCAGTAATTGCTAACTGATGGGATGATCATGAAGCAGTGTTTTGCACTGCCCAATTTTTGTCCTATTATTGCTTTAAAAGCCACTTCAGCAAGGTCATGCTGTAATTGTCCTGTCTATTTTCATTTATTTACCTTAAAGTGGAGTGTAGGCAGGTTAGCAGTACAGAAACACTTGCTAAAAATTAATTCGTCATTTCAGACAATTAAAAAGCACCAACAATTTCTGGCTCTACCTTTCTTATTGTGAGGAATTACTGTTTTGTTTTAGGTTTTTTTTTGTTCAACATTACTGTTAACTGGTTATCTTTGATATCTGGACTTTTGACCAGACAAAACAAGCTATTTGAAAGCATCATAGTGGATTTCTTGTAATTGTGAGGTCAATTTTTCATCATTTTCTATAATGTTATGCACTCAACTATTAATCAAGAGATAATAATAAAAAGGCTTTTAAATGAGAAAACACTAATTCTTAATTGTTTCATAAGTATTTTAAATACTAAATACTTTCAGTAAGAGTTCCCATGTTTTCTCATTTTTTCCATTGATTTATTGCTCTGTTGCTGCTGCTCTCTGCTTTTAAAGCCCCACCCCAGAGTATTTTGGCATTACTATTTCATATTTTCTGAGCCATTTTCTGGCAATGTTGATAAGCCATACTGTTTGCCAAATATTCTTTGACCAAATCTTAGTTTTGTTCCCAATGCTGGTCAACTCATTTTAAATTCTGGCTACATTGAAGACAAATTCTGGGATCGACAGGGCAGTGAGCTTTCATTTTGGGATTGTTTCTTTGCGTTTTGGACCCAGCACAATACTGTTAAACTTTTTCACCAAGTAAGATGGATAATATACTAACCTACAGACTTCATAAGACAAATAAAAGGCGCTAGGTTAAACCTTTTAAACCGGGATGGATATCAGTCTTCTCATGCTGCATTCTCGCACGTTTCACAAGCTATTTAACCCTTTGAATCCCAGGCAAATTGGTTTGATTACTTTCAAAAATAAGGGGAAAAAGACCATGGCAAACTGGCAAAAAATGTTCCTTATCAGTTTAAAAAGAAAAATGTGGCAACAGATGAATCTAAAAATCTGTATATGTTTTATATTACAAATAATTGGTATAATTATGCATTTATGATACAGAAAAATATATTTACATTTTTTAAATTTAATTTAATTAAACTGTTTACTAATTTCTTGCTAATGTTTGGGTCATATCTTGTTAGGCTTCCCATTACATTCTCCCCAAGTTTTTGAAAGAAATCAAAATAATTTCCTCAGGTTTCAAAGACCACAAAGTAGGAGCCCAGTTTAAGACAAAGTGGCTGATACACAATAAAGCTAAAAGATAATAACTTGGCAGAAAATACCAGTTTAAAATTAGTGCATTTCATCAACTTCTTGTCAGCCTTACAGAAACTAGCAAACAAACTTGTCCCATCAACTGTCAATAGTTAAGCAAAGAAGTCCTATTCAGACATAACTGAATTTTGGTTAATGTTAGATTCATGTTTATATTATCATATTTTCTTAAAATGAAGGAAGAGGAAAAAAATTGGCAACCTCATAACTTACGTAAGAGTGACCACTAATGCTTTTCATGCTAATAATAATGACTGCTTTTGAACTATGACTTTTATTTTCTTATTTTTATTCTGTTGTTTATTATTGACTTGCACTTTTTTTTTTTCTCTTTTAAGGGAAACATTCTTTCATGTTTCTTTATGTATTGAAGTGCATAATGACAATAACAAAGGAAATTTGAATCTGAATCTATTCGTGCTATGGTACACACACATTTAAAAGGCAATTTGGTTGCTGTGATAATAGATTTCATCCAGCTATAACCATTCTCTGAAAAAGAACATTAACCCAGAAACAAGACGTAACATCAGCTGGACTCAGGCTTTAAAGCACATAAACACTTCCTCCATCAGTTGCAGATTGAAGCCCTCTTCAGGAGCCAGCATGCCCTCCTTTCCCTGGACAGGTTTCACTGTGTAACAGCAAGACATATTGAGTTTCTTAACATTCTGAACAAGTAACATAAAATGGTATGTACATTACTGGATGCTCGCGCTCTATCACCTGCTCACACAAATCATCGTAATGCCAACGAGGAAATAAACTTCCCTGCTTACTCTCCATCTTCACTAGCCAGTTCAGCACGTACAGCTGAAATGTGTCCTGGTTCAGAGCGTGGTGGCTGTGATACAGAGCGTACTGCTAGTCTAACAATTTAGCCAAGGCAAGGCTCTTGACATTCTAATTAGGGAATTTGCTGCTCCAGTTTAGCAGTGATGGAGCGGGGCTCTTTATCAGGCAGGCCAGGCCACACACCTGGCAAACTGCAACGCCACACCAAGCCAGACTCTCTCAATGGCCCACATCCCTCCACAGCTCTCCATGGACCAAACAAATGAACCACCGAATGTTCTGGTGAAAACCAGCCAAAGGTAATGACTGACCAGTTTGACAAAAAGACTAATACAAAAGTCAAGTTAATTTGCTCTATGTGATTTTTTTCCCCTCAGTATATGTAAATAAATGCATGACTACTGAATGCAAAATGATCCTCCATTTATTTTAGCGTTAAAAGGACACTTGTTTTAAACAGTTTTGTTCTGACCTGTTATCATACCTCTGAACTATCATCTGTCATCGCAGGAGCTTTGTTTCCTCTAAGACTTGCACTAACAATCTAATTACATTCAATGCGATTATTGTACTTTCAATATGCTAATCTAATCTTGCGAAAAAAGGTATTTTTCCCAAGAGACAGAGACACAGAAAGAGGGAATGAGGGGTGAGAGAGAACTAAGTGCTGACAAGCAACTGTAAAGCTACATAGGTGAAAACCCCCATTAATGGCAAAAGCTTACATTAAAATGCAGGATAATGAGAAGAAAATAAAGGAGCTATTAATCAAGTGAAAAACAAAAGGATGACACCTAACTCCTGCAGTTTCTTTGGAGACAAAAGTCCACTTTTTACAGGAGTTACTAAAGATGGGATAGTAAAAATGAGAAATGTGTTAAAAAGGTGGAGATTAAAAGGCCGTCTGAACTGTGATTCACTGAGGTCCAAAGATCATTTTTGACCTTGGAACCAGCAGTTGTAAAGAGAATTTCAGTCTGATTCAAATGTCATTCTTAATATGACTGAAAGCTTGAAAGCAGCTACTAAATGGATGTGACGTTTTAAATTATTTTCTGACCTGCTGTATCAGTCATATAGTTAATGATGTGCAGACTACCACCACAGAGTAAAAGGCATTAAGGAGTTTCAATCAATTTAAGATACAAAAGCATATTAAGAAACGAGAAAATGACAAGTTTCTAAGGTTGACATGACATTGGCAAACAGTATTACAGTGAGCACGCATGATTTGAGTGCAGCATCAGCATTCACAAGATGTTCAAGCACTGGAAGATACTGCAGTGAAAACTGCTCAAAAGGAGTTCACATGCTTCTCGTGAATGTTCAGATCGGACTTGTATAACAATAGCAAAATCCTAGCAAAGAGGAACAAAATATCTCTGATATGCATCTGCCACAAAATCATTGTGTGTGTTTTTTTTACTTCGCTAATGGAATGCTGTTAGCTTGTACCTGGAGAGATGTGAAAGCTTTTTCCTTTTCTTTGCTTTAATGTGTCAATCACAGCTAGAGAAAAACAGCACTCATCTCTCCAAATATTGGAAAAAGAGAGAAATGTGAGTGTGCCTAGTGAACACAGAGCATGATAATAATAGTGTAAGTAAAATCAGGTTACAAAATGAGCTATTTCCATGAGGTTATGAAGACGGAGATGGAAGAGGGCAAAATGTTGTAACACATAAGGCCAGTGGTTCTCAAACATTTCCTGTCATGCACCCCTCTGTAAGATCAAAAATTTTCCAACCCCTTCTTCCTGAACAAATGATGACAAAAAATACTATCAGCTGAGCACTTTGACTTGTCTGTCTGAGATGCCCCCTACTTTGGACTTTGAATTGATTTTCAGTTGTTTTGCAGTCCTTTTCTAGTTCATGCTATTCTGTCATGTTCACAATGTATCTAGACATGCTGCATATCTTTTTTTGTTTTCAGGTAAATGTGCTATATCGGGTTATCAGTTGAAGCATTAATTCACGGACAAACTATAGCCTACACTGTGCATTTGCTACCACTTGACAGCTTCACTGATAATTTCTCATCTGCTCCAGTCGCCAACAGCTGTCTGCTCTGAGTGCATCCACGTCTCCCTCACTCTCTCTCTCTCTCTTGTTCAACCAAACACACGATATGCACTGAGCTCAGTGGGGTGGGGGGCGAGGGAGAACAATGAGAGTCTCTCTGCATGCTGATGCATTTGTCCACTACTGGATCGCAATGCCTGCTTTTCTTTTCATTCCTGTCAAATATCTGTTCGTCCTGTAAACATACAGACTCTCTGTGAAAGCATGATTTGTTTACTGATCCACTGTGAGAAGGATCCTGATGTCAAAACATTAGTTCCTCAAAATAAAGTTTTGCATCAAAAATTTCCCCCTGTTCATGCTTGCCCCACCTGTCACGTCTCTGCGCCCTGCAGGTAGGGTGCACCACACAGTTTGAGAAACGCTGCATTAGGCTGTTCTTTGATCACTCACAGAAAAAACAGACTAAAATACCAACATATTTAGACATTTTTGTCAGTACAACATCAGAAAATAGTGACAAATGTTTGTAAATGATGGTGAAAACATTACTGTGACCGAAGGTGATTTCATAAAATGTCTTGTAAATCATGTAAGACAAGTGAAAGCAGTCATTTGATCATCTGCTGTCGACTTAGAAGTGACTAATCACTGAAGCTCTAATTTAAGCCTGCATCTGCTGAAGTGCGTACCAGAGAGATCTGAGATAAATGAGCACATATCTGTAAGTTAACCTATAAGATCATGTATAGCACCTATTGAAGGTTTTCAACACACAGCCATACAATCTTCAGCCAGACTCATCTTTTCTACACATCATTCTTTTCTGAATTTTGTGCTTATACCCCATCTGTCAAACCTACATCACCTCATCTGTCCATATATTACCTCCTTTCATTTCCCTCCACCCAACCATCCATTTACTTTTTACAACCTCTGTCCAATTTCACATTCCCTCTTTCCTCCTTCAATTCATCGTTAAAGCCACTTACACCAGTAATATAGGAGCTGATAAGTGTGCACTAATTACCTGACAGATGTTCATCAATCATGTTGAGGCTATGAGGACTGATGTTTGCTAAGTCCCACTGCCAGACTTCTACATGTGTATACATGTATTTAATACCAAGCATTGCTACGGGACGCAACTGTTATGGCAGGACTAAGCTTGAGCTGTATCATGGTATCATAGTATGCAGAGTATTTGGAACTAAAATATGATTTTCAATACCGTCAAAAATTCAGATGGTTTTCTTTCCATCAAGTTGATATGGGGCTGCTGTATTGAGGATGTATTGTATGTAGTGCACAGCATGCACCACCAGAGCTTAGTCTCTACAGGTGAAACGGGCAGCTGAGCTGAGAAAGATGGCAACTGCAGATGGTTGGGATAATGTTACAGTACAAGTAAAATGCCGGCATGCAACAGCAGGAAGGGACAGCAGGTGAAAACATATTTTCACATCTAACATGGTGGATTAAGGGAGTTTTTTGATGAGTGATGGAGCAGTAGACAAAACAAGCTTTTGGTTTGTTTTTTATGTTACAGTCAAGTTTTAAATGAAGTGTGTTTCCCAAAACGTTATCAAGGCAATGAAGTTAATTTTAAGTAAGAAGTATATATTTTTTTTTTTATGAATTTTATTTTCTTTCTTGACATTTGTGAGTTATCGGACCTCAAAAAGCTAAGAGAGCTTGTGGAACAAAACATCGTTCAGGAGTAGAGGTTGGATCTTTGGCCAGTTGTTTTTCAACCCCGAAAAATATGGTTATATATTTTTTTACTTTTAATTCAATTTTTTTAAAAAGAAATTTCTGTTGTTTTTGTTGTGTAGTTTTCTACTAATGGCAGCTTTGTTTGCCATTTAACTTTTTCATCCTTTTTACTATTTTTATTGCAATTTTTAACTTTTTACAGATATCATTGCTGGATATTTGTTTTTATGGACTTGATCATATTATTGCAGTTGCCATTATATATTATAATTCCTTTTAGCACCCTAATATGAACAATGGTTTTATGATGATGATGACGACGATGGTAATATACTACATACTCTAATGAAATATCGGGAAGCCATGAAAAATAAATAGATATCACCCAAGCCTATTCAGGACCCAAGGAAGAGCTTGTCAAACATGAAGTAGTTTGGATGAGCAGTTCTCAGGAAAGCTACAAGCAGCAATTGTGAAAGGCGAGTCATCGGCTTTTTCCAAACAAGTACATTTTGAAAGGGCAAAAGCAGTTTGTGACCTTCCAGCCCTCTCTGTGTAATTATCAGTAATCGCTCTTAAAATAACTTGACTTGTTGTGTTGCTTTGTATAAAAAAAGGGAAAAAAAAAAAGATAATCTCCTTTCGCATTTATTGCCTTGGTTTACCCTTTCTGTTCAGCACTAGATAAGAGTAAAAAGGGCCTCTCTTATCTTTCTATCCATCCATATCCAAACTTCTCAGAGCACACCTCCAGCGTATCACCTCTTTTACACTGTCACTTCTTCTTCATTAATTTTCCTACCATGACTTCTTAAATCATTCATTTTCATCCACCACCTGCTTGTTATGTTTCACCAGTCTTCCCCTTTTCTCAAATCTCTTTAAATCCCCCCGCCGTTTCATCCATCTGTGACGGTCTTCCTGAGTTCCCTGCTCTTCTGTGTCTCATGGATTCTCTATCCGCACAATAAGTGATCAAATGCTCCAGTAAGCCAATCAGGCTACACTAGTGTTCATATTAGTCTGACTCACTCGGTATGAGCAGAAGCACCAAATCAATACTTTTCCTCATCACACTGAAGGCCACATGCACGCGCGCGCGCGCGCGCGCGCACACACACACACACACACACACACACACACACACACACACACACACACACACACACACACACACACACACACACACACACACACACACACACACACACACACACACACACACACACACAAGTGAGGTGTCCCAATGCTCCAGGCCTGTGATAAATCATCCAGCCAGTTCCATTCAATCTGCCACCACTCACAGCTGCCTACAGACCCAGAGTCATAGCCTTGATGCCTTGAGGCTACTGCAAAGCCACAACTGTGATCTTTGCAAGCTACAATATCCATAAGTGATAAAACTATGAAAATGTAGTCCATGTCCATGGATTGCATCAACTTTCTGTCCTCATTCTCTCATCTTCTCTGTGATTAAAAAGTATTTGATCATATACAGCTGGTTCATTCTTTTAGATGGTGTAGCTTTTTTTTCATCTCACAGGCTATTTTGATGTGAAATGTTTTCTGTGTCTCTCTTTAGGACCACACACACACACACACGCACGCACACACGCACGCCACACACACACACACACACACACACACACACACACACACACACACACACACACACACACACACACACACACACACACACACACACACACACAAAAAACATCCCTATTACACGAGAACTAATTTGACCTCATGATAATTAAACTATCCAGAACCCATTATAGCAACATGATTCTTGATGTTATTAAGCCGTACTTGACTCAGAATGATGCCACTCAAATCGGATTTGGCTTATCAATAAAAATATTCAACAATTCATTTTGTTTTCCATTCAAAGTTTTTTAGTTTGAACAGGGCTAAGCGTGACATTCAGTGTGACATTGGCATTCACATCATATAATAACAAGCCTAGCATGAACGGTGGATCACAAATGTGCAACATTTTTTACTGACACAAGATGCCAATAAAATCCAGAGACTGAATCGTATTAACTTGCTGTGAGCTGTAAATTCATCACATCTTCACCTTACCGTGAGGTCTCTTTCTCTCACCTTGTGCTGCTGACTACATGTTGCAGCTGCAAAGAATAGTGTAAAAGTCAACAGCACTCACTGCACAGCAAAATCTGGGGAACCAAACGTCCCAGAAGTACACTGCACAGAAAAAAAACATGACTTGATTCGAGCCTCTGACTTTCAAGGTGAAGCCCTATGTGCTGCCTTTTTTTCCTTAACTGATGTGCCAGATGGTTTGTTGCACAGAACAAACTGAGAAGCTGTCATTGGAATCTGTTTGGAAAAGGACAGGCACTATCAAAAAATACATGGCAGGTGATTGGATGAATCATCTATCATTTTAACCACTGTCATCAAGAGTGGAAACATCTTCTCTATCAAGAATAGACCTCAATGCTCAAGTCTCAGTCGGCAAAGGTCAATATTTTGAGCTGATGTAGCCAGCAAATATACAAGCCAAGGCCTCCTCATCCGTGCACCAGTCATTTCCGCTGTTACCTATAAACAGATATATGCATATGAAGAGAAAACAGATACATATTTAAAAAGGTAATATAAAGCTAAGTCGTCTTCAGACGATTGGTCAAAACTATTTAGACTACAAACAGACTGTAACTGAAACCAGAACACCTTTGATACCAAAAACTTGTGCCTTCGCCCACAGATTCTACATACATACCCAGAATATGCTCATAGAGATTAGATCCACACTAACCTCTTAAGGAACTGCCATTGTTTGTAACCAACATTTGCCTCTCCATGTCACACACACCTAAACCCTAAACCCATGGCTGCCAGTAGCTCCTCACATGATCCAGACTGATCGGCAACACTGGTGGTTCAGACACCAGCGATTACTTACAGCCGGACTAGATGGATTATTTTATGATCTTGTGATACCACAATTCGTATGTCATGATATCGCGAGAATTCAGCTGCCGTGCAAGGTAATCCTGTCCTACCACCGATTCAATTTATATGTTAATGCAAAACATCACAAAGTGTGTGCACACATCATCACACACAAAAGTAGAAGCACAAACACACATACAGCCAGATAGGCTAGCAAACAGAGAAATCTCATGAGAACTCACCCAGCAAAGCTGACATGTTCTGGAAAATTCTGAGCAGCTCTGGGGTGATGGCTGGGCTGTTTTCCAAAGTCACCAACCTGCATGATGAGAGGGAGGGAAGGAGGAAAGCAGGCAGTGAAAGGGAAAGTGAAAAATAAAGGAGAAGAAAGAGAGAGTGCAAAGGAGAAAATAAAACAGAAAATGGGGAAAGGAGTGCAGGAGATAAAGATTAGAGGTGGCAAAAGAAAATGGGAAGAGAAATACAGTAGGACAAATTACAGAGACGGAAAAGAGAAGAGGACATCGAAAACAGAAAAAATATTACATGGTGAAGTGGGTGCAGAGGGGGAAAAGGAAAAAGAAGGAGAGAGAGGAAAGCAATGTTAACAGTTTGCTCAGTGCAGAGAAAAATCTGCTACAAAGAAACATCACATAAATCTGATAATTGCTTGGATCAGTTAGAGTACTGACACATTGTTGACAAGTTTTGCAAATTTGTTTCAAAACAAAATAAAAGCAAATTAAATTTCAGAGGACAGTCAGATAGGCTCTTGTAACTTACAAAGGTTGTTTCTTAAAAAAAAAAAACAATGAACAGAATAATCACTAACAGTATTTACTTGAAAGAAAGTAAGCTTGTAGTTGGACTACTTCATGGAACACTGTACATGTGCATTAAAAATATAATGACATGAATTCAACAAGCCTCTCTCCTCATACTGTATGGCGGTGGATTGTCAAAGTTCGAAAGCTACTTTAAGGGAATTTTTAATGGTAAGTGTGATTTATACGTACCATGCCTGAACATAACAACCTTAGAGTATGTATGTAACCTGGAAAATAGTTCTGAGATGTTACTGTTTATGGGAAACACTCATTGATAACCCCCCCCAAAATTAAAGGTTAGTGAATTTTCACCTGCAACTACTGAGAGACATGAATGACTGATTTGCTGCATGCTCCACAGACTTATATATAAAAAAAAACAAGATAGACAGATAGTGAGAGGGCTACAGAGGGAGAGGAAAAACATCTGATCAAAGATAAAAGCAAAGAAAATGACATTGTCTTTGTAAACAAAGCAAAGAAATACTTAGGGCATGGCTGTTTATCAGGCAAAATAAAAGACAAGACAGAGACATTAGACTGTGGCTCTGTGCTACAAGCACATGCAGCATGCTGAACACCGAAGCTCTGTACAGGAAAAAAACTGCTTAAGCAGGGCTGGTAGAAAAGGAATTAAAGGTAACCCTGCAAATTCTTTTCCATTGAACCAAACCTTTTGTGGGTGTAATGCATTTGCAAAGTGAGCATACTGTTTTTCAGTTCATTCTTGAGAGAGCTTCAAAATGGCACGTGCACAAAACAATAACGTGAGAAAGGCAAGACTGTGAGGCACATGAATATTCAACAGCTTCATCGCCCACCCAGAGTGGTCGTCTGTGAAAAAGCCAGATATAATAAGATGTCACGGTGAGCCAATTTACCTCTTTTTATCTGGAAACTGTGTGCATTTTGTTCCCATATATGTACTCAATGTAAGTCAGCAAACAGGGCTGATGACTAATATGACAAAAGGGTTTGAGTGAATTGATCATCAGAGAAAAGGGGAAACAAGAGAGATACAGACAGCAATCGTCACAGTATTGATGAGTCGTGTCTGCGTGAGCGTGCTCTGACAAGCGAACGAGGAAATTAGTTCTACATATAGGTCCACATCAGGATGTAAATATGTATGGGGTGGAACGTGTGTGTCCCTACCAAAGCTCCAGTCCGTCCTCCAGCAAATACACATGCGGCGGCTGGGAAACATCGGTGCTCAGCTGGATGACAGGAAGAAGGAAAGGGTAGAGGTTCTTACACTCTGCCCCCAGGCCCTGTGAGAACACACAGATACAGAAAGTCAATGCCAAATTAGGAAAACCTGACAAAGAATGCAGACAGGGGCCTTTAAGCACTGTACTTTATGTGCTTTAGCTTAGTGTAGGTTCCTTGCAGGCTATCTGAGCAAAGTGGAGAATGATAGATTCATGGAAAGGTTTAGCATACAACTGCTTTGACTCTCTCCTTCCCAGCAATGCACACCGTTTCAGAGAGACTGTCCCCATTCTATACTCTGAGTATACTGTTCTTATAATATATAAGATGCATATAGCAAAGCAAGCACGCTGCAGGGCGTGTGCAACTGCTTCAACTTTTAATAACAAGGAAGTGTTGTAAATATTGCCTTTTTGTACTTATGATTGGTTGCAATATACATGCCTTAAAGTGCAAGAGTAGTTTAGGGATTTTTTATGTTTATTTTATGGCTCTTTTAAAACACCATGGACACATTCACTTCAATTGGTTGAGAAAAAGCTCTGCATAATCTAACTCAATGTCCATTCAGAGATCATACCCACTTTAATGACATTTCAGGGGACACGGGGGTGAACAGGAGATGAGGGAATTTCCCTTATTGCTCTTCAAATGTAATGCACTCAGCCATTTGTGACACATGAACATGCACTGGAAATGTATGTGGCCATACTGTAAGATGCGGATGGCTGAGCAGTGTGCTATCTTGACCTCGACAGCACCACATGGCTTTTAACTCACGGAGGAACACGGTCAAGGACAGTGCCGCTGGGGACACAGTTGAACTCAGCTGCAAATTGTGTCTTCTGGACTGAAAATGTACTTGATTTGTTTTTTGTATTTGGAATACTAATTATTTAATAATCTTAAAAATAAATTATACTTGGCAACCATGTATTTACAAGAAATTACCTTGCAAATTTTGTGATACTATGCTGTGCTGATTTTTTCATAACCCTTATAACCTGCATACTTTACAACAGACTTAGCTGTTGTGTATAGGAAAAAAAACAAACAAAAGCTAAGCCCCTACATTTCTTAATTCTTTAGAAATAATTTTCTCCCAACTATTCTGAACCAAGAACTAACACTAAAACTTCAACCATACTTCTTTTTACACACCAGCATTTTATTGTGCATATTTAAATCTACATTAGTACAGGGTTACACGTTTTGCTAATCCAAGCCCCTTCAGCGGTGGACTTTCAGTGCCTCCCACAGTTAGCCAGATGTGTACTTGTGTGACTCTTTCAAAGGGAGTGTGTCTCTATCACTGAGCGTTTCACCTCCCACTGTGAAGTAATGCAGTGGCAGCCACACGGGAGTCCAAGTCTTCCGCAGGCTGAGACAGGCTGCTTTAACGCTTTGGGGAATGGAGCTTCTGTCTCAGGAAGGTTTCTTTTTAACTTCAGTTAGTGATAAAACCTGATTGATATCGAGGCAAATGATTGGAAATAAAATGTACAAGTTGCCTGACAGACACAACAGCATCTTCACAATGCACCTGACACTTAATACTGGTAAAAAACAAGAAAAAAGGGCTCTGTGGTTTAAACCATGTGTAATTGTTTTAGCGAGTGAATTTGAGAATAGCCAAGCAGGAAAGACAGACATAGCCTAGCCCATCGAGTTAGGGTAAACAAATTCTGGTGGTTGAGGAGAGGACAGGGTAGAAAATATAAATTGGTGTCACAGTAACCCAACTGTTTTGGGAAATTGTCTGACCCAGGTCTCCCAAACATGCATTCTGGACAGACGGCTGACAGCCCCAGCAACATGTGGCCAAACTAATAAAACTCACACTTATTGCCAGATCCTCTGAACAGCAACACCTGTCAATCTCACATTTAAACATAAACATTGAATACTTTAAATCAAAAAGAGCTTCATCACCCATGGTGCCATTAATGAAGTTAAACCTCAGTTTTATTCCCTGCAATAGCTTTTTGTTACTGTTTTGCTTATTTTAATAATTTTGCTAATAGGTTTTTTTCTTGTGATCCTCTGAGAGATCACAGTTGGCTTGATATAAAACCCAGGTGAGTCAGCCAAATGTGTGCTGTGGATCAAAATCATGCAAGTGGTGAGTTTGGCAAGGCAACAATAAATTTATATCTGACAGCAACCTTATGAAAACACAGGAACAGACAAACATTTAGGCTTCAGCTGTTGCTGTGCAGTCTAGTAAAGTCTAATAACATCGTGCCCCCTTCACAGATGACACACTCATAAATTAGTTTTTTATTTATTTCCCTTCTAATCAACATGGTTGGTGTTTTACAGCCACTAGCTGAGTTGGATTTCTATTTAACCAACTGACATTTCCTGGAGTTTACTGCGACACAATAATTTGTTCCATTATTTTATTTTAGCCGAAAGGTGGGACAGGTGGTAAGTGTGAAACACACACTCACACACAGGAAGAAAACAGCAGCTAAATACGAGAAAACTGCAGCTGTTATGTTCAGTGCATGCAGGTGGTGCATAAACATAATACAGATGTGCTGGGCTGACAAAAAGGTTGCAATGCATCAACACTGAGCATATGTGTCCCTTCTTTAATGCACAAACATTTGGTGTTGGAAATGCACCATACCTGTACCAGGTGGATGAGTGTGGTGAGTATGGCACATCGAAGCATGTTGTGCTCTTCAGATTGCTTCCAGAGCAGTGGCAGGTACTGAACCAGACAACCCACGTATGGCCGGATCTAAAGCACAAAGAAATGAAAAATGAGAAACAATACAAATAAACTATACTGTAAGATTCAACCTGCATCTTCAACGAAGCAGACGATGAGCTCTTTTTGATGTCTCAGAACATTAGTACATATACCCATCCAGTGCACCCTAAGAGAAAACTACTCATTTGTCTTGGTAGTGTGATAACAGTGACTATGATTTGATGCACAAAATATTCCAGTTTTGGCCCTTAGTCCAAAAAAAGCCATGGCATAGCTAATGTAAATGAATATTTCAATAATATTCCTGAATGCATATAGCTGTGCATACTTTGATTAATGTCCCCCAACACACCATTTATCACCTCTAAATGTGGAAAAGTGCAATGGCTTGCTTATTTGCATAAATATAGGGTTTTTTTTTTAATTTAACCTGTTAATATCCAAGTCTTTCATAATTTTCAAAAGTAGGTGTGTTTCTTCTGCGGACCAAAAATGTTGGCTTTTGTTGGAGGCGCGGATTACTACTCCACAGTTGGAAACTGTTGACAAGTTGGTTTGTGCACAAGGCCCCCCTGACAATGCACACAGTTGCTATAATGCTATAAAAACACGACTTATATCAGCACATCCCATATTTTAATCAGCAAATGCTTCATACAGAAAAAGGCCTAATTTGGAACATCCAAACAGAATATACAGTTAACATGACTGGCATCAAACCGTATTATTGTCATATTCCGAGTAATAGTGGAATATTAATGTGCATGTAATTGTAGTCACTGAATATATGGGGACAAAAGAAAAAAACTATGCATTAATGTAATGCCTCCTGTAAAAGCATTGTATGTTTTGTCATTTCCAGCAGAGAATTCAGACACAATCCCGTTTCCCCTCTCGCCCCCATCAGCCCAAATCAGCAGCTTCAAAACATGCTTCAGTGGAAGAGCTGTGGAAAGAAAACACTGGACAGGCTGTTGAAAATACAGAGTATATTTTCTTATTAGTGTAGCAGTGAAAATCTGAACTCTACAGAGGTGATCACTTGATGCCTCAGCTCTGCAGTCTGTGAAAGTGCTCATGGAAGCCAATTTGGCTGACACATGATGTGAGTGTTTGTGGATCTGTGGCAGCTACAGCAACAACAATCAGAGCTGAACTCATGTGTAAAGCAACATAATGATGTTGAGATTCTTCAGTATGCATTTTGAAGATAAGACAAACTTTAATAATCCTGCACAGGGGGAAATTCACTGGGTACAGCAGCTCAAGAGACAGAAAACAAAGGAAAAAAGGGAGTGAGTGACATGAAACAAGAAAAAAAACATGAAAAAAACACAAATAAGAAAATATTATGACGGCTACAACACTAAAATTGAAATATTCCAGCTTCACACAGCCGATCATATGATGGTCATAGAAACACTTGACGTGTATGTCCGCATTTAATCTGTACCACCATAATTTATCTGGATCCATGCTCCATACTACAGAAAGCTCAATAACAATTTTTTTTATATTAAAAAAAAATAAAAGTGGCTGTTTTTACCATTTTTCTTTCTGTGCTGTGTCATACATTACCTAAATGTCTTTTCCCCCTTTTAAATCATTTCTTTTGTTTTAAACACTTGAAAAATCTGGATGGTCAGACACCAAGTGGATGTCATCACTCTCATTCCTGTGTGAAATTGGAAAATGTGATGGCACACTGTGTAATTTAGGTGCGGTTGCTGTGCAGCCAGCCACCTCTAAGACATCCAAGTATAGCACTGAATTACGGACTTCAAAAACTTTTCTGCCATTTTTCTTGTGCTGACTTGTGCTAACCCTTCGTATTCCCTGTAGCGTCTATGTGGCCGGGCTGCAGACCCCACACTGGGATTTTTTTGCTCGATTACACCTTTATAAGGAATTGGCTTGGAGCAGAGGGAACAGTTAAAAAAAAAAAAAAAGAAATACGACGTACAGCCTTGAGGAGAAAGATAAAAAGTAAGAAAAACAGACCCACGAACCAGTCGAGGATGACTTTTGTGACTGACAGCAGAAAAAGGAGCTAAAACTCATCATATCTGTCATCATGTTCATTTCAACACGAGCTGCACTCGTGGTTTCATTGCCTCGTTTTCTCTGCCGCTGCCACTCTTTGTGGCTTCAAAATCCCTTGTGAGAAGAGTGAGAATATTAATAGGACTTCCACTGACGGTCGAAGTTTAGGCCAGTGACTGGGGAAGACTTAACCAGACTGACAGTTCACAAGGATGAAAGCCATTTCTGTGAAAGATTTAAGTCAAGGGATCGTTTAAGGGAAGGTGCTTAAAAGGGAGTTGAAAAGAGCCTGCGGGGGTCAAGAGGAAGGTCAATTTTTAAGGGTTGGCATTTAAGTGGATTAGAACGACTTATTGGATGCTCAGAAAAAGAAAAAAAAAATCCATATGGTCACAAAAGCACTGCAGTGGCAGAAGGGAGACTGTATCATTGTGGTAAATGAGAGCAGACATCAGAACAAGGGCTGCCTTAGGCCTTGTGATTTACAAAGAGTCAAGAATTGGACTAACGGTCGCTTTGCTGGTGCTGGTGTCTTGGGATATGAAGAACCATTAATGTCTAGCTATCTTTTGAGGACAGATGGTTGTTTTACCTCTGTGGTCTGGGGCTGGAACAGGGGGACAGATGTTTTGTTTCTGTGTTATAATACAGCTTCTTGTGTCTCCTGCAGAGTACAAATCAAAAACTACAATGTGCAATGCTTTCTTCATAAACCAGCTGCAGAATATATTTCCCCAGATGTCCAACATGAGGACTCCTTCAAAGACACTTAAAGAGTTTGACTCAACTTCACTTTAATCACTGTAGTCAGAGTCATAGATTGTATGAAAATAGGCATGAGCGGAACCACAGTGCCTTCAGCCATTGGTTTACGGAGTCATGTTTTAAACCCACGAATCTGACATTGCGGTCGTCGGCATGATGGATTTTTTATACCAGAGGTGACTGTATTTGGACGAGAGGATGGAGCTGTTTGGGTCAATATAACCCAGAGCCCATGGTGACATCTCACAGACCCCCTTAATTCCGTTTACCTTTAAGTCTCAATAAAAAATAACTGGTGAGTTTTATACATATATCTATATATATCTATATCTATGTCTATGTCTATAACTCGCTTTCTACAATCAAAAGTTTCTGCCAGTTGCACCTTGCATATGTCACTTTTTTCTCTTTCAGCTGTATTTTAAAAATTGCCCCTGCCTAATTGTCCTTATTACTATTTATTACAATACAACAACAGTGCTCCCTCATTCTCCCGCATTCTTACCTGCATCTTGTTTAATCTGTATATCTTTGATTTTTTTTCTGGTATATCTTTGATTTTTGTATTTAAAACCTGTACATTTTTTCTTCTTCTTTGATACATGCCTATTTTTGCACTTTTGTATATTTTATATTTTGTATATATTGATATTTTATATATTTTTTCTGTACACACGGCTGCTGTGACAAGTTAATTTCCCACAAGTGGGATAAATAAACGTGTCTAAGTCTAAGTCTAAGTCTAAGTATCTCTCTCTCTCTCTCTCTCTCTCTATATATATATATATATATATATATATATATTTATATATATATATATTTACATATACAGGTTCAACCTCCTCAGTTGTCATGAATGTTGTAATTGGCTATTGAGACCAAAGGTAGCTGTTTGACTGAAACTGATGATAGTAAAAGATTCATATTGCCAAACACTTCTTTTTTTGGTATCTGAAATCTCACCTGAATGTTGACTCTCTCAATGACACAGGAGATAACATGGAGCACCTGCATCTTAGTGTCACACTCTGTCACCTGCTGCAACAACTGGAAGAGCAGCCCGAAGATAGACTCGAGGTACTAAACAAAGAGAGGAAAAGTCAAAAGTTAGACAAAGAGGAAATGGAGAGCTAAAATGATTAACTTATCCAGTCATTCTTAGGGGTGTCACACTCTTCTAAATCACAGATTTGACTTGACCTTCGATTTTAAGGTAAGGATTTGATAAAATTAAAATATTTTTCACCCCCAGAACTTAAAACGATGTAATTGTTGAATTTTAACAAGATCAACAGATCATACGTTTTATGTCTTGGTAACTTATCATTTATTATTATTTCCACTTTTTATAATTCTTCTTTTAAACAATACATTGTATCAAGTGTCATGCAACTGATATATATTTTTGGGAATGTGCCACACTGAGGTCATAGATTTCAATCTAAACAATTTCTTTAAAATGTAACGACAAAGACTTATTTCACCATAAATTCTGCAATCAAATAAAAGCCAAAAGGTGGCAAAAGGGAACTTAACAAAGCTTAAGTTTCCTACCCTGCAGATCATTGCTTTACCTTAACTTTACTAGCACAGCACAACATTTGCTGTTTACATAACACAAGTTGCCAAAACAGGATTTTCGACTGTTTGTTTTATCCATCTCCAACTCCATAAGTGGCAGTAGTGCCTGAAAAGTGCAGCTGCAGGCTACCAGGATGTCACAATGTTTGATTTTTATGTCTTGTTTTTATTTTTTTCTTTGACACATGTAAGTAAGGTGGCGGAGGGGTTAATCAATCCGACTTCTAATGTTGATGACTGAAACTGAAAACTCATTTTTATCGATTTTTGACTCAGAATTGGAATCGTGACATCTGTATTGATTTCTGTGAAATTTTGATTCAACTCATCACTGAATTAAAATCAATCACAGTAATTTCCACAGTAGCGATAAATGTACTCACCGGGAGGAACTGCTCTGTCCGGAACTCAAAGTCATCAACAGGTGGTCATGAGTTAAGGATGAAATTCAACTGCTGAGGACGGGTATGTAACGTCTTCATTGGTTTTGGCATACCTAAGGACTGATTAGGCTTATGTGCCATCAGATGTAGTGAAACTTAAATAGCTGGCATAATACGAATAGCATGATCAGTTTACTTGTGACAAAAGTTGACACCCTGAATAATAATGGAAGTACAGAAAGGATATTGAGCTTCAGGGTGGTAGCTGTCTCAATCCGCACCTATAAAAATAAACAAGATAAAAATACAGTTCATTTTGAGAAGTATTTTAGTAATTGGGGCTCTATTTGTTGCTGCAGAAAGAGAAGACAACCTGAGACCTATAGGTCTCACCTATAGACTTAAAGGAAGAAAAATAGACTGAGAGAGCAAAAGAAATACTGAAAAATATAAAAATGTACAGATAAAAAATTGCAGCACATTCAGCAATATAGCAAAAACATAAAACCATGATTATATTTAAAAATTTTACAAACATTTTAACAAAAGCTTTCAATAACTGAACACTCGCGGAGTGTGCACCTGCAGCAAGCCACCCAAATACAGGCTGTCTATTGTTATAAAAAGGAAGAGGCACCTCTACCGTTATAGACTCTAGCAGTGTAATCTAGCCGTGTCAGAGAGATAGAGGTGAAAATGTCCACCAGGGGGAAAGTGATCAGATGGAGGAGAGGAGATTAAAGAAGGTAAACGAGTAAAGAGAAAAAGGCGAGGGACTGAGAACTCAATTACAGCGGGTCCATGCTCTCAACAATTTCACAACACATTAAAGGAACAAAAGTCATCTGTGAAAGAATATATGAGGAGGACGTGTGAGTGTGTGTGAGTGTGTGTGTGTGTGTGTGTGTGTGTGTGTGTGAGAGAGAGTGAGTGCAGTGTTACAGGCAGACATTATCAACACTACTGATACTATGAAAGGTCTTTGCAACCTCTGTAATGTAATTTTAGTTCAAATTCCTTCAGGTTTATTTGTTATTTTTTCTTTATTTCTTCATACCTGGAGCACACTTGAGGATTTTCCATATCTCAAATCACAAACACTTGCGTCACATATACTAAATTTCATAGTGGTAATTGCAGGGATTTGTAATCTCACAGAAAGTAAGGTGATAGTGGGCGGCCGTGGCTCAGGAGGTAGAGCAGTTGTCTATCAATCGGAAGGTCAGTAGTTGATCCCTGGCCCCTGCATGTGTCCTTGGATGAGATACTGAACCCAAAATTGCTCCCAATGGTGAATGATTATCTGATGAGCAGGTGGCATCTGGTTGTGTAGCCTCAGGATGGATGGTGTTCATTAATCAAGTGCTTTGAGTGCCTGCTACGAGGAAAGCGCTATAAATATAGTGCCTTTATCATCCAACCTGATATTTGCTGGATTTCAATTCATACTTAAAAATGTTTTAATGACTTGAAATGGGGTAGACTTCCATCCAGTCAGGCACATCACTGGATCATTTGGGCAGATAATTCGTTCAGACAAGCCTCAAATCGAGAGGGGTGAATCACACCAAAAATCTGCCAAAATATCGTCTAGTGTGGGGTCAGCATGACACGACTTCTTAAGCCTATGAGCCTATTGGTCTGTTCAAGGGGTGTTTAGTTTCTAGGGTTTTTTTTGCTTGTCACAAGACTCAAGACATAAGAAAAGAATTTAATCTGTCTTTGATGTATTCAGTTACAACATCTTATCAGTATTTATTGTCCCAATTACAGCATTCATATGTTAAATAAAGCAGGTTTGAGCAAAAAGTAGTGGTCTGTGATCTTCAATGTGATGAAGAACCTGGCATTAAAGAAGCTTATTTTTGCTTATGTAGCTTATATATTTTAGCTTAGCATAACCTATTCTACTGTAAACAATACTGCCTGGAGAAATATATCATATCAATCCTTTATGTATATATTTTCACATCAACATTCAATTAAATATGGTAGACCCCAGATCGTACTTAAAGACAGCATACATTGGCAGGAACAAATGCATGTTATTTTTTAGTTTGTAAATCATGAATATACCCATATTTGTGGTTTTGTCTCTTAAAAACACACAAGCTGTCTTAGTTGAAGTAGTTGGAGTTTCTCTTTTCCTACTTTCTTTATTGCTTTTCGCACTTTTAATGCCAATCATATTACTTCAAAGGCTTTCTGAAAGTTACTTATTTTGCACCAAGCTTATATTTTTGTGCCTCAAACCAAAGCATAAGATCAGTAGTATCACACTTGACTAACTGGTACATTTTTGCCAAATCCGAAGTGACTGATTCAAATAAGCAGCAAGTTTTCAAAAAAACATAGCTTCGACATCTTCAGTGCACAACCTGTCGCTGCTGCAGAGGACGATAACAGCAAAGTTACTGATCTCAGCTTTAAAATGCTTTTTATGGCTAAATATGAATAGTTTGTGTTTATGACACTCGGAAAAGCAACCAGACTACAAGGCTGCCATGATGTCTGACTAACAGCAAGCAAAAACACTGCAATGACCTTTATTTAACATGGTTATGTCAAAGGAGTGCATGTCATCAATCTTTGACACTTGCAACATTATCACTGATTTCCGTAACATTGACTCAATTGTAATATCTGGACAGAAGTAAAACTACATATACTATATAGCATGAAATTAAGTCATTAAAAACACATTTACATGCATGAAATTATTTGCATAATCCATATGGAATGATATTTAAATCTGTGTAACTCTTTGAATTAAACATTTAACAGGCTACGGGTTAGATGATGTCGTCTAAACAAGTGAGAGAAAAAGTTTCATCTTGTCTCTAAGAAGAACAGCATAGCAGAAAATTGCCAATTCATTCGGAGACATGAAATCCCACTTCCTGTCACTGTGAATCTATCAAAGGGATTTAGACTGACAAACTGGCTTAATTGTCCTCCATTCACAAGACTTTCAAACACTCATCCTATGTCCGAATATGACAATAAGAAAGATGGCTGTAAAACGTACATTCATGAAATTAAATTGCTTAAAGTTGAATTGACACATAGTTGGATTTAGAGATGTATTTCCCCCCCTGTGCTTGCAAGATCATAAAATACGGAATAATCTTTTAATAATGCTGCATACATTAGGAAGCAAAAGAGGGAGTGTGTTGATGAACTAGGCCCATCATTTGCCATCAGCACTGGCCTTGTTGGCAATTCAAACACTAATGAGAGAAACTGCATTTCAATTCTACTGCAAAGCCTGGAAGATAATAGACTGCCTGATGAAATCCTTGGATGGGTCAAATAAACGTTCACACACAAGCACACGAGATGCCTTGCAATAACTTAGTCAAAACATTTGCCTCACATCATTATTCAGTCTCAAGCTGTCTTTAAGGGATACTCAAAAGCAGAAGGTTCAAACTGAATTTAAACATGATTAGAAGTGTAATCAGTGAAAATTACACTTAACCACCTCACAGAATCCAAACAAGACAACTTGACAACTAGTTTTTAAAGAAGTATGTTACTGCTGGCAAGATGGTCTTTTCATGATAGCATGTTAACACAAATGCTTACACACCTTCTTCAGGAAAATATTCCAACCGGTGCTCCACTGATGTAAACAAATGACAGTTATTACCTGGATTATAGATAAATTTAATACAAAATCGGCTTCAACAGCCTAAGAGTGTGTCAAAGTTTCATTGTGGCCTCCAACCACAAAGACAAAAGAGAAATAAATAAATAAGTATTACCTGAAAATTAGAATTAGAGCAGATAAACAAAAATAATCTGCACAAATTGTAGCTACAGCCGGCTTATCACTAAAATCACTGGAAATAGAGAGGCATCATATTAAGCTTGCTCGAAGACAAAAAAAGGATTAATGATTAGAGCTGAATTACTGTTACTGTGTACTGTACAAAATTAATCATTTCACACTGCTTGTAATAGCTACATGGACTAGTAATATTTATGTTTGGCATGGCCATCTGATATAATTTGGGAACTTGAGACAAATTCTGATCTTGACAAAAGCCCATTACAGCCCATTCAAACTCCAGTGAAACTGATGTCAGTCAGGGTGGTACATTTATTGCACAGTTACTACAAACACAACAGAGTGGCATTAAAATCCCGAGGCATAAAATCCGTATTTAAAATACCTCAAAGCATTCCTACACTCGAGGAAAAGTGAGCAGAAATGGGACAAACTGTTGACCGAAACGTCAAAGCCTTGTCGTCAGAGCTGTCGTCACTGCAGATTCTGGAAAATATTATTACCTCCCCCTGGGAATGCAAATAGCCTGATGACAAGGAGTTAAATTTGCCACCAAGATTATTTTTAGCCTTACTCAGAATCTGGGAGTAAAAATCAGAATATGATGTGGCTGTTGAAAAGAGAAGGAGAAAGTAATGCAGGAAATGAGGAAAGAAAAACTGGCACAACAGAAGACTGCAAGCAACTGGCATCTGTGATCTACCATTCAGCTGATGAACGTCATTGACAGATGCCAAAGAACCGTCTCACAAACAAAACCCCCAGGATCTGTATTGTATACAGGAAATCAGCCGGCACCAGTTTTAATTTTAACAACTTTTTGACATTGACTGATGTCATTTAGGACACATAAACTGAAATCCATTTGGCCCGCACACTGTTTAATGACCATTTTGATAAAACTACAACTCTACAGGTTCTTTTTCAATATGACTACATTAATGAAGCTATCAGTATGTCTGCCACCTTCTCAATCTCTTATATTCTCTGGTTATTCTCATTTAAAAATAGGAAATTAAAGCAAGGCAGCCTCGAGCCTTTGTGGTCGAGCTGGTGCATGCTTACAGGAGCAAATCAATATGTGTCTCATGTCAATTACTCTTTTCAACGAAGTATAGAAACTCAAATGTCGAAGATAAATATAACTGTTATCTTGAGTGATTCACTTTCCGTCTAAACAACAGGGAACACAGAATAGCAGCGGATATATTGATAACTAGTTGGACTGATTGATAGAGGGCAGTTTTCTCCATTAGCTCATTAAAAGTTTATGATCAATAATTAATTCTGCCCAAGAGGTTCTAATTGGCCCTGACATTATTGATCAGGAACCACAGCATGATTGGTGAGCTGGTCACTGATGTAACAGCGAGCTTGTATGAAAAAAGAACCATTATTCCCCTCATAAAACTTAAAGTAAATTCAAATGTATAGGACTGCTCTCAAAAATGCGCGTCTTGAATCAAATTCTGCATATTATAACTATAACACTGCTTCATTGGCTTTACAGCAGATACGGTATTGCAATGAAAAACTAATGTAAAAGGTAATTCTTTCCATCTCCATTTCCACGTTGCTTCACGAGGGGATAAAATGAAGGTGAAATGAAAAACCTTATAATTAATATAACTGCCTACATTTAAACATGCCCAGTAATTCTGAATAAAAATATCCTGGGGACATACGTGACATTTACATTAGATAAAGAAGGACTCCATAATCTTCTTGCATGTTTCAGTGTTTTTGTGCAAGGTTTTTTGTTTTGGTTTTTTTTTGTAATAAAATGCAAGACAAGAAAAAAAAAGCACCACATTTTTGTTTAGTTTTTTCTTCACAAAATTACAAATAAAATGGCCCTGTTTAAGTGAGGGTTTGTGATTTATACACTAAACCTATCAATAACCAGGAGTATTTAATTTAATACCTCTTGATTTTTTATTACATGCAAAAGATCTGGATGCTATAGTATCTGTCATGGGGATTTCTCATGTCTTTGTGTACATGTTTTAGCCATTCTCTGTGTGTGTTTTGTGCTAAAAAAGCGTTTGCCAGTCGATGTCATTTGTTGGTAAATGTGAGACATTAGTGTCTCACATGTCTGCATCTTCAAACTCAAAAATAAGAGGGTGAGTTTGGTGATATTAAGCAGGGGACTGCTATGACTGGTGAAACCTACAGGAAACCACGACAATTGGTCAAATTAGCAGAAAAGTTGTAGTGATGGAGGAGAGAAAAGCTGCACAGAATTCACACGTGTCAGCTGAATTTGAATTAACTGTTGTAATTGCAACAACCTGCAGGAAATGTGACCTGCCTGGGTTAATTGGTATCCATAGCAACAGGTGGCACCAGGGCCCATTGAAGTGCAAATGGTTATGAAAACAAAGTTAGGGTGCTATTAGACCTATCTATACTATTTAGTGTCATCATGTGTTTTTCTGTACTCTTAATTTAAACAAACAAACGGATGATGCATCGTATGTGTCAAAAGCATGAACATGCAATTATCATTAAAGAGCTGCACAAATGTCAGTGAGTATATGCTTCCATCCATTACGTTAATATTATCAGATCATGGTGTTTGTGTGGGCTCTGCCATATTGTAGTTATTATTATCTTGATTACATTATAATCACATCCTGTGTGTTTTGAAATAAAGACGAATGCAAATAAGCACTCATCTAAAAGTCTGTCCACACAAAGATGATTATTAAATAAGAGAGGCAATTAGTTGCAGAGAGATTGAACCAAGCTATTCATAACCGTTCAATCTATTGGGAAGATTATGCTGAATTGCACTGTAAATAATGCATAGAATTTCTCACATTCCTTTATATAAATTCTGCTAAAAGAAAACACATCAATCAAGTGCATGGCTCATGAGGCAGGAAACCCAAGGATAGTGAAATGTAATTTGAAGTGAGGATGACTATGGCATAATAATAGCCACTCTTCCACAAACAGGATCACAGAGCAGTTTATCAAGGTCATGGCTGAATAAAGATGTTAATGAGTAAATGAAAGGTTTCGCTTCTTAATCAAAACTATTTGAAGCAATTACCTCAGTAAAACACACAAGAGAAAATCTAAAAAATGATGTTGTGAAATCAGATGACAAAGCCTTCCCACAATCCCTGACTAACTATGTTTGGCTTTGTTTGTAGAGAGCTGGCAGCATAATAGCTGTGGTTCCGTGCCGTTAGGCTGAGAACTGTGTGTGTGTGGCTGACTGTGCACTTTCACTAAGGGCCCATTTCAGTCATTACGAATCGAATGTGTTCTGGGGAACCTACCACAAACACAAACACACACACATACACATACACACACATACACACACATACACACACAAACACACACAAACACACACAAACACACACAAAACTAGCCATAATAAGCAGTTTACAAAAAGTGAAAAACACTGACTTTGTTGTCTGTAGCTGCCTTACCACTAAGTCGGGATCCTGCATGAGGCTCAGGATGACCTCGTAGAGTAAAGGTCGAAGGTCAGATTTGAATTTGACGGAGATCCACTGTCCTATTAGCCAGATGACTCGTCGGCGAATCAACTTGTATCTGATGAGGGAAGAAGAAAGGGGACAGGAGTTAGTTCTGGCTGCACAGAAATGCTTTAAACAAACTTCTTCTCTGCGCTCCATGTCATAATTTAGAGTAATGAACCAGCTGGCTCTCTAATCTTATCTCCACAGTGTAGCTACAGTACTCTATGGATCCATTAACAACAACTGAGCCAGCTATTCATATGGCTAAATCAACTATTGCTTATGGCTCATCCTGAAATTGCTTTTATCATTTGCTTTCATTTGGTGGAGAGTGCTGTACAACGTGTGCTGTGAGCCATATTACTGTCTTTTTATTTCACATGTCCAACGTCAAGATTATGCATTATTGTCCCGCACTCTGACTGTTCACATAAACATGTGCATGTGTATGTCACCAGATTAGATAGTGGCACCATTACCAGGATACTGGAGAACACTGTGGAACTGACACATAAAACTGACTCAAACACAACCCAAGGGACAAAATGAGAAAAAGGACTAGCTGAAGAAAGAATGTTAGAAAAGGATGAGCTTGTTGTGTGTGCATTTGTTAAAATGAATGCATGCAGGCAGAGTCTTAGGGACACAGTGACCATGGATAGAAAAACTAAACAACAAAAGTGCGCTCAGTAGAGTGCAGATCTCCCCACCACGCATTTCAGAATCATCCCAGAAAATAATAAAAATAAATGCATCTTCTATTCTCGATGGTTCCATGGTGTGTTGCACAGAGCGGATCGATTTTCCCTGCTAACAGGCACTGTGTGTGAAACATAATATAATGAGGAGGAAGAATGTATTTTTAATGACTAAAAACACAGCCACAAATATTTGATTCATGTATTCATACTTAACTTTGAACAGTAATTAATAAGTCTGTATGTTACAGTACAACAAAGTAAGAGGTAACAACAAGCAACACAATAAAAACATAAAGAAAATAAACTATTTCACTAACAGCCACCTTACTTGTGACAGAAGCATAAATATCCAGGAAAACTGACCAAATCCACAAAATCTGCAAGTCTACCGAACCAGGCAGGCAAAATGCTCCGTTTCTGAAACAGCACTGGTGCGGTATGATGCAGGGGATGAGACTAAAGCGGGTCTTAGCCATGGCAGTCAGAAAGTGTTGCATTTGTATCCAGCTAAAGTACAGTCAAGATGGCAGAGAATGCTAGAAAAACAAGGACTTATTCATCTTATTTCGTGCCTAACTTACGTGGATATTAACATAAAATGTAGAGAGTTAATCTCCAGGTGCTCCAGTTCAAAATGAGACCAAGCTTCTCGACCGTTGTCAGTGTTTGAGTCACATCAAGAGCCAAAATGTGTCCAATAACAGACTGTAGGCTAGTTGTTTTTAGCAAGAGCAACTTCCTTATGTCCCCTACTGGTTACTTAAGAGTGGTGAGGAAGTGCAGGTATAAAGTAGTCAATATGAGAGGTCCTTAAGCATATAGTCATACATGAGCATACAAAACATTAGGCTGATTGGTCTAGTAGTTTACAAGATAAGCTGCGGATGCACACAAAGGACCAAACGCATGATCCCCTTCAGGCTTACTGGCAGGTATAATAAGGGAAATAGCCGATTTCAAAAACTAGAATGATCAAAAATCCTCTGGGGCTGTGTAGTGTGTGATATGAATTAAAATACCCTGTGCTGTATGTGCCAAGTGTGAGGCACTGCATGTTGGGAGCTGATGGTTTTTCAACGGTTGTATCAGGCAGGAAAGAAGTGTCCCTCTGCATCTGCCCCTGTTCATATCCGTGGACCAGCTTGACATAAATGAGCGGATGGAGGGATGAAGGAACAGAGACACGGGAGGATGAAGGAAAGGGGGATAGGGGGATGGCACTCTTGTTGGCTTCTTGTCAAATATTCACAGGGAGCCAGAGACCACAGTCTGGGCCTCCAGCCAGAAGATACTAAACAACAGCATGACTCAGGACTTGGAGATGGGAAACAACTCTGTGTGCATCTGTGTGTGCGTATGGGCGTTCAAGGAAAGAGAGACAGAGTTTGCTTGTATAATTAAGCACAAAAGCTTGTTTGTTTGTTTAGATAATTGGTTAAACTAATTTGAATATACATTTCAAAAGCATTTGGGAAACTAAAACTTAGCCTGTAGATTACCATCATCAACAACTATGGCTACAATGATTAGTCAATCAAAGGGGAAAAAAAATCACAGATTTTTCATAATCGATAATCATTTAAGTCATTTTCAAGCAAAAATGTCAAACATCTGCTGCTTCCAGTTTCAAAAAAGTGACACTTTGCTGATTTTCTTTGTCACTGATGATAGTAAATGAAGAGTCTTTGCATTTTAGATTATTGATTTAACAACAGAGACATCTTGAAGACGTCATTTTCGGAACTTAGAAATTGTGATGAGCATCTTACAGACTAAATGAAATCAATCATGAAAATAACAGGCATATTAATCTATAATGAAAATCATCAATAGTTGCTGCCTTGCTAACAACATTACACTAAATGCCATTTATACTTGATTTGTCATCACCTTAAAAGCACAAGTCGGCACTCAGTCACCCTCGTGTTAAACTACTCTGAAGCAGCGGAGCATGCAAGGAGAACAAACTATCATCCAATTACTTCTAAAGGAAACAAAGGCAGCCAGAACTATCTGATTTTCTACAAGCTTTTACTGAGGCAGCGACATATGGGATGGTTCCAACATGATAGAGCGGGTATGGCAGTGCCAGTGGACAATGGCCATGGGCACACTCCCAGAGCTCTCTCTGTATTCAGGTTCCAAACAACAGCTTGGCAACAAAATACTGACACTCAGATAACACATCGGTGACACCAAGAAAAAATAATCATATCACAGATGATCACCTGTTGTCAAACTAATGCTTATAAAGGGCAAATCTACAGATACTTCCTCGTTTTGGTGAGGAGAAAGAAGTGAGGGAGTGAGAGAAGAAGTTCTTTCTATACAAAGTGCAGTAGGGAACTGTTGGCAAACACGTTTCTTTAGGCGAGTTTACACAAAATTAATCCTGGCAATCGTCAGCATTTTTTCTGAAATGATAACCATACGCCAATTATTATTCATTTGTTGCATCTGTTGAAATGACTAAAAGATTAGTTTTCCCAACTCTGAATGCCATGTAAGAGAGTAGTGTGCGTGTGCATGTCTGTGACGAACAAATACAAAATATCTTCAGCTGCTGAGGGCGCAGCTGGTAGAGTTTATTATTAGTGTGCAGGCAAAGTGGAAGAAAAGGATGGACAGGGAGATGGACAGGAAGGTGGACAGGGGTATTTGTCCATCAGTCAAAGGTTAGACATGACTCATTCACGCTGAACCTGTTTCCTCCTCCATAACTTCACACAGCTGTCAGCGACTCTGTTCATCCTTCTGGCAAACACATGGGAAATCCATGTGGGCAAAATATGAACGGAATGAAAAGCTGAATGCCAGTTTCACCTTTTCATTGAACAAGTGGGCACACGGTTCCTTTGCCTCTATTTTGCAGATATTAATGCATTCTAGGGAAATGTGGTATAAATTACAAGCCTCCTGCTTTTGTGTGATGCTTACTTTGGTTCATATTTAGTGTGTCTGCATGCATTTAAATATGTGGTTACTGTCATAAACTGGAATCTGTATGAGGTAATTTAAGGTGAAGAGCTGTGCAACTGAGGATATGCCGAGTCCTTCAGAGTCTGAGCCAAAAGTAATTATTATTACAAGTCCATGTTATACCACATTATGTATGCAGGCACCAACAATTAGTTTAGAATGGGATCTTTTCAGTGGGTCAAAAGGTAGTTCAGACCTGGTGTAAACCTGTTTTATAAATGATCGCATAGGTATTCATGCTGTTTCTACAACACTTCTGCTTAGCCTTTTAGCTACAGCGCTTCGAGCAAGTGTCAGTACACACAGAGGGACTTGAAATCTCTTCGCTTAATGGTGTCAACACCAGGTGAAAGACCTGGTGAGTCACAATGGGAGCAGATACAAGAAAAACTGGAGTAAACAGAATTGCACTCAAAATAGTAAAGACCTTTTTCATTGCTATTCTGCAGCTAGGGCAACAGCTTAGGACCCTGGTTACTTCCTTTCAGTTAATGCAATAACAAACCTTGCAACAGGAGATACAAAGAGGCCCAGTGTTTATGTTGTCAAGTTTAAAACGATCTAAAACTGTAAGACCGTGTTTAAACTTTGTTCTAAAATGCCTTTTGGTGATCAGAACACAAGTAGAAAACTTAGACAATTTGCCAGTCACATCTCACCAATAATACCCCTCAACTGAAAACTTCTGTTCAGATTTCGTTACTGCCAACATCACTTACACAAGAAGGTAAATGGACCCCGCACTCATCCACACTCTCAGTGAGTCTATTAAATAAAGGAAACAGTAAGACACATGCACAATGTAGCTTGAACTGAGGCTAACAGCAGACAGTGCAAGAAACAAAGGGATGGTGTTCGCTCAGGTGCTCATTGAGTGCACTCTTAAGTGTGCTCAGCTTAATAGAACTTTTTGAGTACTCACCAATAGATCGTGGCAAAAATAAAACAGAATGATTTCAAACAGAAAGCATTTGCTTATGGTCTTTTGTTGAGGACCTTTAAAATATTGCAGAAGTTTAATTCTCACCCATCTCTTCTTTTTATGCATAAAATTATTCCAACACAGTAAATGCCTTGAACACATCAATCATCCACTTATTCTATGAGAGTGCGCCACCAATTGAACCTTTCGGGAAGTGCAGATCAGAGTTTACTGCATGTGTTGTACTCCACTGAAATGATGCAATATGATGCCATGACTTCTCATCTTTTCAACCTTGACTCTTGTCAGGCACGTTAGCAGTTGTGTCTGTACAGCCGGAGATATCACTGTCAAATAAATCAGACATATCACCTTCCATTAGACAAAACGATGGACAGGCACGCAACAGTTTGTCCAACTCATCGTAAAATGGGCAAGTTTTCCAGCTGTGGTGCTCTGTCAACAAAACAGCCACCACGTCCAGCATTGGTGACAAATTTTCCTGTTATGTCCTTGTTGGGAATATATCTTGATGCACTGGCATTTATACTACAAAAGATATGTACTCATTAGCATCCCAGCCAAATTTAGCATATGGGTGACCCAGGACGCAATCCGAAACCCAGCTGTGTAAAAATATCTGAGACATTCAGAAACCAGTTTTCACATACCACAACAATGAAAGCTTGATGTGGTGCTTCTTTCTGCTTACATTTTACCTGTGTAAACTCAATTATGTCTGAAGTATAAAGCCAATGAAAATCCATCCAAAGTGGCAAATACCAGCAATGAGAGAAAATTAAGTTCAAGATATCCAAAGCACAGTCACTTGACAGCATCTATTGGTCACCCAGGAGAGGTAATGACTTTTCTAACGAAACTCCTCACAAAAGGTCAATCCACAAAAAGGCAATGTAAAAATGCCAAAGTATTTCACAGCCTTTTACTGTATTCTGGCAGAGTTTGACAGTAGCATGATGGAACACACTCTGCAGGTGACACAAAAAGCTCCTTCTGGCTATTGTGGGATTGGGGATATTAACAGTGTAAGCTCAAGTAAGAGTGTTTTGTATGGGTGCATGTGCGGAAAGGTGCTCAAATTTGACTTGCTGTCATCTCTCTGCTCTCAGACAAGATGACTCACAGGTATGACAAGTATTCTGGTTGTGGCACAGAAAGAAAGAAAAGATCAACAGCAAGTGCGCATGTCGATAAGTGTGCAAATATGATTGTGCGTACAGTATGTGTTTGAGTAGTCAGTATGCCAAAAAGTAACAACCAACTTTTCTTCTTAAAAGGGGCTTACTGGTGGCCTGAGGCTCAGCCACAAATGTAAGTCACACACAGTAGTTTTCCTGACAGATGTGGTTATTAATATTTTGACTGTTGCTGCTTGGTATTGAGTGGAACAGGCAGACTTTCACGGCGCTCAAACACACAAGAAGCACAATGACACTGTCAGAGCCCAGTAGGGAAAAGATTACCAAAATTGCAAGCAAATAAGTAAACACATACACAGCTTGTACATGTACAGTAAGGGATAATACTTGACAAGTTGTGCATTTTATGATTGTAATGGATGACATGGAGACGCGGGGTGGGCCACATGACATGACGCAGAGGTGATTTGCCTGTTTTTCAGTAACTCATAAATATTTCGGATCTCACTTTCAAAGATCATGAAAAATAGTTTAGCCTAAAAATTCTGTCATTTGAATTGGAAGGCAACATCTTGCTTGACAGCTAGGCATGCCCACAGCTGTACTCAGAGTTATAAAATCCTGACAAGTTTTTAAATCAGGAGAGAGAGGAATTTAATGATTACGCTCAAATCCTGAACACACCCAACCTAAAAGAGTAAAGAAAAGGGCTTCACCCTAACAGACGATATTAGTAACACTGTCTGTCCACACACACAGGGCTGCCTGTTTCTCCCATTCACAAACAGATATTCAGATACTTTAACTAGTCAGCTCTTATCACTTTCTGTCTCTTTGTTCTCACACTCTTACCTGCAAACTCTATTTATCTCTTGTTTTTCTTTGCACTTTTGGTCACCTTGTGAATTTTTGGTGGTGGCCATGGTGTAAACAGAAGGTTACTTTTCAGAATGGGGCTGCAGCTTATGATTCTTATATAATTATATATATTTTTATTGTTGAGTACTCTGTTGATTATCTCTCAATTAAATTGATGAGTTTTTTTACTCTCTAAATGTCAGAAAACATTAAAAAATGTCACTCCGTGTTTAAAAAAACAAAAAACCCAAGATGATGTCCTCGAATGACCTGTTTTACCCACAAAAAATAAGATAATTTTTACTTTTCTTTTTCTTAAAAAAATACTCAAACCAGTGAAGTATGCAATTAATAATAGAAAGCAGCAAACAGTTGGGTTGATGTTGCTAAGAACTCATTACCTTAATTCTAATCTACAACATACTGGTCTAAAACCGTTTAAATCAGTCCAGTATACCATCTCTGCCCTTAAGGACAAGAGGAAGGACAGATGGATCAACCAGCAGATCAACATAAAAGCTCCACAGACAGTTGAGGTCATGTAGTGCACCTTTCCCCCCACCTGAGAGAATGTAAGTCCCTGTCTTTGTCTCACATGTTTTCAAAAATAAAGGTCTGTGAGAGACAGGACAGCTTACAAGCTCAACAAGACCCACTGCCGATGATGCTTCTCTTTCATATTCTTTCTTTTTGTCCCCAGTGCTGCATGAAGGCATGAATAGTCACGCTGGGATGCGTGTTTGCAGTGCAGGCTGTGTGGTCATTTGTTCGCATGCCAAAACATGCCACACATGGCTGAGAATGCAACACTTTAGTGACACTTTGAAAATCATAAAACATAAATCATAACTGATATCTTTGTAACTTCAGAGCTATATTATAATATGAAAGGCTTCTGTCAGCTAGAACCGACTTCATTACAGCTCTACACGGAGCGAATGAAACAAGCAGTAAATCTGACACCCGTGCTGATATTGCCTGATTGTTGATGGAGATAGGTGAGCACTTGCAACACAAGAATATCACAAAATGTCCAAGAAATTGATTCAGAACTAGGATTGATGAGCACAGAATCTAAATGATACCCCGCCCAAGGGAAACAGTATGGTAGCTGACACAGACGCACTGTGGGCTGAGAGGAAAGCAGGCAGCAGAAAATCCTGCAGGCGTGGAAACAGTTGGGAGCAGACCTTTAGTCTGGACATTAATTTAGATGTTCTAATGACACCAGTTTCTCCACAAAGACAAGATTTATTTTTTTTTAATATATCTCTCCTGTTAAGCATATTGTTTCTAATGTTTATTATGTTATTGTTTCCTGTGATTTAAATCAAGGTCCACATAGGTGAGCTGTATTAAACACTCCAGTAGCTAATGCCCAGAGGGCTAAAGAAGGCAGGCAGAGCAGCATGATCTGGGAATATTCTAGTAACTGCAACAAATGTGCACCAGGCAAGTGTGTCGGCCAGAAAATCTGCTTTGAATGTGGCTTCTGGCAGATGCCAATATAATTATTGTCCTTCTGCTTCTTGTGAGATATTGCCAAGTTGGGAAAATATTCAGCTACGTTGTCTCTCTGTATTAGCTGGCTGTAGTGTTTTTTCAATGTTGCAAAACTATATCAGATCAGAGCAGACCTGCAGTCAGACCTTGAGGAAATGTATATTTTTAAAGTAGAGCTGAGAGGGGTTGAGTAAAATACATACCCATGGCTAATCATCATCAAAGTTTGAAAATTAACTTTTTGTCTTGGTCTCTGTCTGAAGAAAACCAGATTGTTTTTGTCTCACCTTTATCATTTGTGTCCTATATTTTCTTTTACATGCCAAGAATATATTGCAGAGGAATCCTTTTCCAAAATATCCCCTACTTACAATATTATATCGAGGGTTCTGTGTGTGTGAGTGTAAACACACAGTATGCGTTACCTGTTGGCAGTGGAGAACAGCGATAATGCAACAGAATGGCTCCAGCAAAATGCACATTCCCCAAGACACAACACAACCAAACACAAACAAACCCATTGGCTCAACTCTTCCAACATGGGCTTAACTCAGAACAATTGAGCATTCAGAAGAAATCCAAAATTGTTTAGCAAACACACAGGAAGGTAAAATACATACTTTCATTAGAAACATAAAAAAAAATCTAACTGAGGGATGACTATTTGAGGAAACCACAACTAAAAATCACTTTTAAACTTTTCCTCTGATTTCTTGTTTGTACTCTCCCTGACTACAAAAGAAAACCCTGGCTGCACAAAAGTAGTAAGCCATTCATTATTATTTGAATACAGTTCATGTTGTTGCATAAATAGCTACATGCAGTCGCAAATACATTTTATTTTGCAAAAACTGTGTTAAACTGCATGTTTGGCAGTCCATAGGACAGAAGCCAGTTGTTGTTGGACAGGAAGTAGTGCTAGTATTGCCATGTAGCCATCCATGATCAGATGACTTGTTAGATGCATCGTCTATAAGTGGGTGTGGGAAACTATATATTTTAGGCATTCTTGTAGAAATTATTATTTTATTTATTGTTTTTCAAATTACACTATGTGGTCCCAGCTAAGTTTACATGTTAAGTTGATATCTTTAGTTATTCTTATCTTCACATTTTACCACAAATTTGCTAATGTTATTACACCCAGTATTTCATATATGCAATATAAATTAAATATAATTTGTGTTTGTTGCAGTTTTACAAAAAAAAGAAAATACTCAATTAAACTCTGAAACAGAATCCTGGTTCTCCTGGAGTTATTTGAGTAGCCTACATGTTTAAGCTTACTGGATACCTGAACACAGGGAGCTCTAGCCAGGCCAGTACAATATGTATGACAAAGCATGCATACATATATAAAAAAAATAAAAATTAAATCCAACATAAAAAGGTAAACATTTTTATATTTTTGGTTTCAAGACAGCGGCCACACATTTTAGATTTATTTTACAGATTTACATCATGTATCTGTCTATGTAAACAGAGGCTTTATTTGGATATAACCAATCAAATCTTACATGAACGGTAAACGTCAGTGCTCTGTCATTGGAAGAGCAGGTGGTCACATTGAGCCAGACAGCAGCCTGCTATACAACATAAGAGTAACAGACTCTGAGCAGCATGTATTCCCTTTCCTGCTAATTTCTCCTTGTTATCTCACCTACAAACATGAACACACTTCTTGTCCTGCACTTTTGCTTGTTAAAAAAGCAACCAACAGACATTCACCAGGCAAAAGTGCCCTGCTAACATCCGTTAGAAAGCTAATGAGCTGCAGCACATTAAACACAATGTACACATTTAACACCATGTACACGTACAAACATCAGTCTAGTTAGGTGCTTGTGTGTTCTTATCCTTAAGCACCACTAACAACACGCTGTCTGCCCATGATGTTTAGGCTACAGTGCGAATTTGTCTACCTCCTCCCCGGTTCCCTATGGCGTAACATCAGCACTCTGGCAGCCTGCCAGCAGCTGTCAATCAAACAGAGAAATGCACGGCCCTCCAGCCAGCTGAGACAAAAAGTAGAATTTCTGATATTTCCCCAACAGTAACTTTAAAAATTACATTCACATTATTTTTGACAGCAAAGAGGGATGACTAAATGTGATTTCATATGGACTTTAAGATGTTATCAAACATGCAAAAAAAGAATAATTAAGACACTGTTGTTGTATGTCAGGACGGATGATCTGAAGACTACGCATTCTTGGTATTTCACTGAACGTACAAAATAAGAGATAAGTCAGCTGGCAGAGGCCATAGCAAGTAATCACAATTCTACAATGTAACACTTAATGGCCTGTTACCCACAAATCCCTGATAGCGATCCGCCTGAACACCTTTGGAATGAACTTGAAAGCAGCATCAGTAAAAAGGAACATCCACCTATAAACCTTAAGCAGTCGTGCAAAGCCCTGATGTCTGCATGGTCAGCTTTGATATCAAGGTACGACGGGTCCCTTGTTGAGTCACTACCACAAAGTGTGACAACTCTTTCAATCATGAGCCCCCATAGCATGGAACAGGGATTTGGAACTTTCTGGTTGCTGGGTGAATATACCCAACACATAATGTGCAGTTTAGTTCCTCAGCATATCACATAATTTTGCTGTGCATGCATATAATTTCAAAGCGTACGGATTGCAGCTTATGGAGTGCTGAAAAAGATGCTGCTTAAAAATTTAAAAAAGTGTTTCCAGATTAAATACACATGTGGGGTATTTGAGTGGAACAACTTATGGGCTCACTCACTGGTGATGGTGCATTTTACCAGAATCATAATCCAAAAAAGTTCATTGCCAAGTAGCTTTGCAGTACACATACAGGGAATATGGCTTGGTGATTTGGTGTATAACAACAAACAGTGCTCAAATGTAAAGACATAACATCAATAAAAATAAAAAAATAACTGTAGAATATGAAAAAAATAAGTGAAAATATGGCTGTTTTTAAATGTATTTCATATAGTGACATGAGTTGTGCTAAGATCTATAACAGTAACACTAAAAGCCCTAATGATTCTCTCTTGCATGTTCTTCTTTCTATAATTGTGTCGCCTTGCCGGACACTGATCGAGCGAGTATGTATGGATTCTCTATGTGATGGTTTCCCTTATTTGACCAGCAGGGAGTTTTCTTTGTCAAATGTCTGAGGAAGTACATTTTTGTGACTAATGCACTCCACTGGAGGTTGAGAGTAAAATATTGAATTGTGACAGGATGTCACAGGCTGCATAGTTAAGCAGCAAAGGCACTGTGAGCAATAATTGACGTGCCTCACTTGACGCACATCAATTGATGTCCCTATGGCACGCTGCAGGCATCAGATTTGAAATGCCAACACTACGGGACTAGCAATACTTTAGAAAACATGGTCACAATTTAGAGAAAAGTATATTCTCAGTATTGGGGGTATATTACAGATTCTCATTAACTTTCAATACAATTCTATTTGAGTAATGTTACTGTTGCGTGTTCTCGCTACACATCCACCTCTCCATCTCACCTCTCTGCCTCACTGACTATCTGAGTGTTCATTTGCACTATATTGTGTATACTAACTTTTAACTGAAAACCAATACAAACCTTTATTGTGATAGCATGTCTCCCTATGACTGAGGTATTAAATGGATTGTACTGAAGAGCCACCCAGTCAAAACACTCTCAGCAAAACAGATCACTATTTGTTTTCATATTATTATAATTATCATTATGATTATGATTATTACCATTATTACTAACAGTTTATTTCTTTCATAAAATATTGTAATCTGGGGAAAAATCCTTGATTTTTTATTCTTTTTAGCTCTCTGCAAACAGCTACTTTGTCTACAGAAAAAAAATGCTTTGGTTACAGGGTTTTCATTTGATACTCTAAAATTATAACGTAAAAACAAACACAAGCCTGTGACTGGTGAAGACTCTCCTCAGTGAAGGATATCATCAATAATACTGAATAATATCCATGCTAAATCTACATTCTTATTGCAGAAGCCTCTTCAAGGGACTGCGGGAATGTCTCAGGTCTGACAGAAACACAGCCTGATTCAGCAGCCCAGAACAGAGAAATCGATGGGAGTTGAAAAGTTTATCTACTGTCATTTATATAACTAACCATGGCTTTATGAGTTAAAAACAATCCTCTTATCAAAAAGCAATAGGTTATCATCCACCGACCTTTCTGTTGTTTTAAAGACATTATTTGGCAGTTAAAGGACAAGGACGGGATAAGGATGGAGTAATCTTTCAATGAATTTCACTGAGGAGGCTAAAACAAACGATGAATTTATCCTGCAAATATCTATCAAGTGTTAAGCCACATGCTTATATCCATTATTCCTAGAGCCCAACGACTGCATTGGGTAACAACCTTTAATTGCAATCAACACAGCACTTTTATTCTTGATCACTTTAAAGGTTTACTCTGTATTGGGAAGACATCATGTCTCTTGAATTACAGCCTCATGTTTGTATGGACCTGCGAACCGGTCAAGTTGCACTTACAGTTTACACCCATGTCTGAAAAACATGGATGCTTCAGACACATCTTGCCCCTGTCACCAATTCCATGTCTGACCAAATGTCTCCCCTTCTGTTCCTGAGTTATGATGCTGAGTTATGCCAAGTGTTTTTGCAAACATTATGATGTCACAGTTAAGTTCACCTCTCACCTTTAAAATATAAAATGGCAATGACTTCATAATTATAATATCCTATTAGAAATGTATGTGTAATACTGTCATGATTAGTTATGGCTAAAAACACGTTGCATGCAATCACACTGACCTTGACCCTGACCACCAAATTCCAATCAGTTCGAGTGGACAATTGTGCCAAATATGAAGAAAAACCCCCAAAGTTTTCTTGAGATACTGTGTTCACAAGGATGAGACAAATGCAAGGTCACAGTGACCTTTGACCACCAAAATCTAATAAAACATCTTTGAGTTCAAGTGGACGTTCATGCCAAATTTGACGAAATTCCCTTATTTTTGAGATATCATGTTCAAGAGGATTTGGGACAGAATGAACAACCTGAAAACATTATGACATAAAAGCATAGGCATAAAAGCTGTGGCACTTATCACTTTGCCAACTTTGAGCCACTGAAGCGGAAGATAAATTGTGGGAAAAGAGGAGCCTGAGCCAATGGGTTGTTTAATGGGTTCCTAATGTTATTCAGCTTTTGCACTTGCCAGTTTTCATTTCCATTAGTTGGATTCTCTCTTCTTTACATTTGTTATTGGGGGAGCAGCATTAATAAATGTACACATGTGTTTGTGAAAGTGTGTGTGAGTGCACACAAATCAGATAAGACTGCAGTGAAGGCATTTGGTTACATCCGTGTGATGTTCACTCATTTTGGTTTCATTTCTCAGGATGTTGCATTGTTGCGCCCCTCATATGATTGATTAAGGCCTGACACACCCTGGTCACTGTGTCTCAGTGAGCTGTGTGTTTTAAAATAAAGTAAAACTTTAAATATCAACAGAAGAATGGGAGTATGGAGGCGAATTAAACTTAAAAAGACCAAAGCAATAAGAACCTATGGTACAAAGTGGAGGGCGTATTCGCACCTGCTTTGTGTGGGAGCAGCAGAGCCGCAGTGACATCAGCACACTCGCACTATGACGTCAGCACCAACCCAAGTGGCCGACCTTTTGAGTGCTGCGGGCTTTTTGCTTTGATTGTCTTGGGGTCTGTGAGAGCAGGGCACTTCTTTGTTCTTCATGTGGCTGTCACCACTTCGCCTCTGGCCACTCTCCATCTTTCCCATCACTTTTTAAATGCAGTCATCTATCAGCTCACTGTTTTTTATTGTTACTGCATCTGACTCTCTTTAAAAACCTTAAAGGTGAAAGCAGAGTTACTGTTATTCTACTTTAATTATCCTGTGATGCTGATGATGCAGTGACACATTTGACTGCTGTTTGTTGATGATCGTGCAAATACAAGCAGCCCGATCCCTTTTTTTTTTATGTTTACCCATTTGAAGTGCAATTTAGCCCCCCAGAACAGGCTTACAAGAAAAAGTGTTTGCAATCATCAGCTATGAAGTGGGACAACCCTTCAGGACCCCGATACCTCATCAGAAGTCGCTAATGGCGTTTTCGTAAACAGACATAACTATGACAATAATGGTTTCATCACAATGACGTTTGCCATTTATCTGATGACAACAGAGAAGCCTGGATGCTAGTGATTCATTAACAACTCAAGTTTTCAGGCTATCAATTGACAAAACTTGTTATTAAATAAAGAACATAGCAGTACTCTGTAGGATACTGTTAACAACCAGTGCTCCTATCCTGCCGGTTTCCTTTTATATTAGAGGAGCGGTAACAAGTGCAGCAACTTCACTGCTGAAGTTAAATTTATTTGTGAAAGCGTGGGACTGCCATGTACAATTTAGCAATAACATAGTGACATCAGCTAGCTATCTAATTAGCTATCAAGACATCAGCACATGACTTGTGATTTTTGTTTTACTATGCTTGTTATTAAAAAAATATATATTAAACTAAGATAGTTATCATAATTTAAGAATAAAAAGAAAATAAATTTGTGATTTCTTTTGTTGCTTGTGCAGCCGTCTTGCAGTTGATTTCTCATGACAGTTTAGCGTGTGCGTCTGAAAAACCTCCCTTTGGAGGGTCCAAAATCAGTTACACTGATGCAATACATTCTTAACATCCCTTTCAAAAACAAATAATGCCTGAAAGTGAGCTCACGGGCAGTAAAGCAAACAGCCATTTACTGCCTGGCTGCCTCATATTTCATTTTTAGCTTCAAGTCTATATAACATTAGTGAGGCAAAATGTGTCATCACCCTCGTAACAGTGATGTATTTAAAAATTAAACCGCACGCAAAGAAGCAGAAGAAAACTCCCAAACATCTGTACAGCACGATGCAGCTCAATCCATAACCCTGCAATACAAAACTTCCTTAGGGGACACATTCCATTTTTGTTAAGATTCTGTCAGACAGAAGATGACTCAACTCAGTGGTTATTTTTGAGGCCGTGGCTGATTTGATGTTCTGTATTGTTCACACTTATACTTTTCGGTACAAATACTGTGAGTCGTTATGCAAGCAATCTGATGCAGTCCAATTCCTCTGTGACAGTCTTTACAAAAACTTAGCATTAAAAAGCTTCAGAAACTTGTCTGCATGAGGTGTTTGTGCTATACCACCCACATCGAGGTGGTATTTTTTCTTGAGTAGTAAATGTTTTATGATTCTATATTTTTGTGTACTTCATCACAGTAATGTGAAGCAGTTTTATCAAGACAAAAGAAATTGAAGTAAGAGATGCTGAGGTAAATCGAACACCATACCTGTGATGGCTGACTTGCAGCTCTCCAAGAAGCTGATTCTTGAACCACTGGTCAAAGTCCACATTGTCAAACAGTTCATAAGCTGCCAGTCCCACTGCATTGTATACTGTAGACAAAACAACCACAATAACTGTCAGTAAATGGTTCATTTAGTCACAGTAGCACTAAGAAAAGGGCTGTAAACAAAAGGGATATGAGCAGTCTAAGTTATGAGAGAAATTAAAAAAGACGTACAATAGGTCCATTCAAATAAAACGGATGTCTTATGGTCATAAAATAAGCTGCAGAACACTGCGACTTGAGTTATTGATGTCCTTGGCAACTTCTAAAACAAAAGTACTGCAATTTGTCCCTAGAGGACATTTTGTTTGAGGGTCTAACATTTTCAATTACACAATACATCTTTTGTCATGTTTTATTTCAAAGTTTAGAATTTGATAGTTTTATGTCCTGTGCAAATTGCAATTTCTGGGGAAAAAAATCCTGTGGGATTGTTGGCTGCTGAAAAGCTGATGCTGAGCTGCAATGCTGGATGGACAGCCAAGAGCTAAACACTGCATTGCATTCCTTGAATAGCTGGAAGTTGGACCAAATTGCTTCATGTATAGCTGAACAACAGCAGGCTTAACTTTGTATGAAAAAGCAGATGAAATAGTACCAAGAGTGGCAATAATAGGAAATGGATAAAGGGGGCAAAAAATTGTCTAAGCCATGAAAGGTGTTAAAATGACAGTTATAGTGTAAGGACTTATATGAGCTTAAGCGTACAAAGAAGGAGCTGAGGTGTCAATCAAGTGTCTCACTTGAAATAAGGGTAAACCTTTAGCTGAAGTCTAATCATGTCAGCTCTGCAGCCGACTCCAGAAACCTTGTAAGCCCCTATTACACTGGGACTACATATTTATTGTTCAACCACCCAATGTTCCTTTACTTATGCTACTATGGGCACACATGTATGCATGCATGCATTGTGTTACGGTTTATAATGTGTGAATCAATAAAGTTAGCTCCTTCTTTGAACATCAATGGCTTGCTTCGTTGGTATCTGTGCGTGCCAGTGTGTTACTGTACTGTACTGTGTAATACTAGTGAAAAGTTACGGGAAAAAATAAAAGATTAGATTAGAAAAAAGATGACAGAATGAGAACGATATAACATAGAGAGATAAAGGAACAGAAGTGAAAGAGATGCTTACTGTTACTATTTATATTTTATCTTTAATGGTAATGATTTCTGAGATGGCAGAAAGAATAAAGAGATGGGAAATTAATGAAGAAAAAAAGAAGATTTAACATTACTTTAATTCTCTGGTATTATGCAAGCCTGACACTGGAAAAGAGTAGTTTGGGATCAACAGTATCTCTATGCAAGTGTGTGTGTGATGGTGTGTGTATCTTTCACCTGCATGACATTGCTAAAAACAGGCCTTTTTTTATTAGTGACTGATCCTGAGGACCTTATTGTGGTCCTCTAATGGCTTACAAAATTGTAAATGAGCATGTCCCTTCCTACCTCTATGATCTCCTTAAACATTAGGCTGCTCCTGTACTCCTGCTCCTGCAGGCCAAAGAGACTCTTTCTATCATGCTCCCTTTCTCTGGAATAATCTCCATATGGACACTAGACAGTCTGTTTTTGTTGAGACTTTTAAATCCAAACTCCAAACCCATCTTTCACTTTAACTTTCAATTAGTTGTTTATTCTTTCATTATCTGGTTGGCGGGTCAGTCTCAATGTATAATTTTATGCCTAGTAGTTCTGCCGACAAGAATGATTTAACTTTGAGCCACTGCTTCTCAATAACTCTCAGTTGTTTGTGTCCTACAAGCACTGCTGTGCCTGCCCCTCTCTCTCTCTTTAAACTGAAGCGTCTCTGTGTTGATGGACCATCGGTTGTTCTGGGACTTCTCTGTCTCTCTCCTTACTGTCGGCGCCTCATTCCACATGTTGGATCTGGATGTTCGTCCTCCAGGAGATTCAGAGGAGATTTCATCTGGTACATTTCCTGAGGTTTCTTCTATGTTTAAATTTTTGGCTGGAGGTTTTCATTATCCAAAATCGAGTCTCATAAAAGACAGAAGGTGTCTTATGCTGTACAGATTGGAAAACCCCCAGAGGCAAATTTGGGATTTGTGACTGGGCCATATAAATAAAAAATGACGTTACTTATTCAGAGAGTAAGAGAAGCCAAAGCAGGAGAAAAACATAAAACACTGTAGGTATCTCTTAGCAGAAAGATCCAAAAACGTATGGAGCGACTAAACACCTTTCAGACATATTTTCTCTTGTTTATCGTGCCAAAAAGATGGATGGATGGAAGGACAGGCTAAAAAGATGGATAGTTCACAGGTGCTGACGCATTGACCGAGGTCCTTAGAACAAAACCAAAGCTTTGAGGGGCTACTATTTATAGGTGAATAAAACTCTCAGGAAGAGAAACACCAGCAGTTTTCCTTTATTTCCCTTTTTTTTCAAAAACAGACTGTAGTGAAAAGGTAGCTAAAAGCTCCGTATTGTGTAAGTCACCACTCTTCTTAATTCTTCATTAGTGCTTTGATTATGTCATATTTGTGTTGTATAGAGGGTCCTGTGTTTGTTGTTACTGATATCATTTGGCTTGCCTTGAAGGTAAAATATAGTCATTTTCTCATCTACAGCCCTGCTATATTATTCTGGCACCCCAAAATGAGATGTTCATACAGTTTTAGCTGTGTTTTTAGTGGTCCAAAAGGGCCTCTCAGAGGCCTTATAGCACATTGAAATATATTTACTTAGTTCTTATGTACAAAGTTTCAGAAAGAAGAAGTAAGCCCTGCTGCGAGTGCAGCATTAAAATGAAAAATGCAGGGCTGATACAAGGCCTACAAAAATATGTTAACACCTCATGGATGTCTGCATCACAAAAATTAAAAGCACTGCTACGAGGGTGGTTCATAATTAGTTGAATGCAAGTTAGCAGAATTTGTCAGTAATTAAAAAAAAGAGTCTGCGCAGGTTATCATGATTTGAATGTGGCTGTTATGCAGCACTATCTATTACATATGAAAAATGTCTTTAAAGCACTTCACTCTGTTGTTTTTTAGGCATCTGGGCCCTTTGAAAAACATCAAGGGACAATTTTTTCTGGGTGCATTTGAAACTTTAATGTTAAGAGATTTTAAGATGTTATGCATAATTCTTGTATGTGTTTTTTGTTGTTTTGCCCTGACGTATCATTTTTGATGTGTGGTTTCCTCTGCTCAGCATTATCCCTCATATGATTTCATCTGTCAGCAGTAATCTATTTAAACTATTTACTAGTCCCTGTTGCTAATGTGACTACTTACCAAAATGTATAAAAAGCAGCCCAAAGGCGACTATTTAGCACTTTGCTGAAACACAAAGACATGTTTTAAACTGCTACTATAACTATACATATCCATGAGATATTAAAAGCTTTTTAAATAATTAGCCTCTTGAGTGCCTCCTATTTCTTGTACAATCCTACGCTCAGTTATATGTTGGGTTGGGGGGCTTTTTACAACAGTGTAATTAAGGTCTTAAGCTCTATTCCCACAGGACCAGTATTACCATAGGACCTCATGTGATTTAGAAATTACCCCTATCATCAAAACACAGTCATTTAAACCGCTCTACATAACTCTCTCCATCTACATATTTTCTTTATACAGAACTGGTTCTGCATCGCATCATCTTTTCCTCTTCTGATGAATTTCAGCTCGCTCTTTTTACAAATGATTCTAGGAAATATTCTGCATGCTGCGTAGTGAGATGAGCCCCTAGCACCCAAAATGCTGTCAAAATCTTTATTCATAATGCCAACACAGCCTCTATAATTCCTGACCAGGACAGAGACAGAAAAAGGTGAAGAGAAAACAAAAAAACCTTGCAAAAACTAAATAAATAAAAATCATGACCCCAGATCACAGAGATGCCAATTAGCACAGAACTAAAACTATTACATGACCTCTGTGTTAGGCAAAACATGGTAGGTAATTTCCTGTGTAATTTTCACCTGGGGAAAATAACAGACATGGTAGAATCGCACAGGATTAAGATCACAGGCGAGCTCCGCAATTACTGCAAATTACAAGATGTCCCCAGGTAATAACTAGTCCCTAGCGAATAGGGCTTCAGTCTATAATGATATTAGCACCATTATAATTATTGACTAATTTCAGATCACACCTTCTGTTATTAAGCGTGGGCTCTTCAACGAGCCTTGCTCTCACAGCCACAATTACATGTCACTGCTGCTGCCACAGCACAGCTTCATCATCCAGTGATGTCTACTGTTTTATCAACACTGTCAGCAGACTGCTGAGATCTCTGTGGGCACCCAGCTTTAACAGAGGCTCTAATAGCAGGCAATCCCAACTGTCTGTGATTTAGTTGTGTATGCCATAAAACCACCAGAGAGGCAGCCCTGACCTGCCATAGAGCGATAAATACTAAAAGGAGGTAGAGAGAGGGAAAAAGAAAGGAAGAAAAAGAAGGGGGGAACAAGATGGTCATGGACACAAGAGAAAGCAGTATAACAAGAATGGATTACATTATTTAAAAGCAACCAAAAAAAGGATATATGGGTACAATTATCCTTTTAATGTGGTTATTCAGACTTCGTATCTTAGCTTAAAATGATTGTTATGCATCCTGTAGCTCTATTTATTCAAATTTCTATTTAACCTGCTTTACCCTCTCCATCTGTTTTCATTGTTTCGGATTGTGGTTGAACAATTCTAATAAACAAATTTCACAGCCTTTATATGTCGTGTTGCAGATAAAATAGTAATTTGAGCAACTCTATTTTAGTGACTCTTCCTATGAGTCCAAATAGCTCATTTAATACACCTTGCATAAGGGATGATAACAGTTATTGAACCAGCAAGACTCACCTGCATCCTTCATTAGCAGCTGCACAGAGTCTTCCACATTGGTTGGGCCTGAAAAGACAGACACATACTTTATTGGTCATACAGTCAGTCATTTTTATTTAATAACAGATGATCTATGATTTATTGGACCAAGTGCCCACATCGTGACACAGTTGCAAACTGAAGAGGCCTTTACTCCACTATATCACTCTTGTATCAGTCATTTAACTTGTCTTTTCTCTCCCTCTATTAGTTCTTGTTGTGTACTCAGTTCTCGAAATCAATAGCTGCCTCTCTTCAACCACAGAATTACAACAATCTGGGGTCTTCCTTGCTTCAGCAGAAACCATTTCCACTCTGTCACTTAAAGATGAAAGCAGCTTGGGAGACAGGCCAGAAGCAGACCCTTCTCTAATCCGGCTGTTTGAGCAATGGCACCACTAATTCAGCAAAAGAACAAGAACTACACGCCAGGACCACCAGGGGACCAGTGGCTGTGTGGTTTGAGTGCGCGCGCATGTATGTGTGTGTGCGTGTGTGTATGACTGAGGAGCTGTGAGTGGTTGTAATGGTGGCGGTTGTCCCTGGAGAACTTAAAGCTGTCAGGCCTATAGATTGCATGTTACACATACTGTGAATGCTAAAAGCAACATGGGCAAAACTACACACTTTGCTGCTTGCTGATATATGAAATATGTATCACTTAGACTGAGACAATGCTACATTTTATGATGGGAAATAGGGTCTGACATCTGAGGCCCAGTTTGTGTTACAGGGAAACTGAGGCACACTGTACGTGCAGTGCAGGGCAATTTTCTCTTTAAAGCATCTTTCCAACACAAAGACAAAAAAGGGGACAACTGGGAACATTTTCTCTGTTTTTTTTAAGTCAACTGTAAGAACACTGAGGTAGATTAACTTTGGAAATTAACTTCACATAAATTAACTAAACAGGGTCAGTCTTTACATTGCTGACTACCAGAAGGCCAAAATGTTCACACAATGTTGACCTAAATATATACCAGGTGTGTGGTCTGGTAAACAGTAAATTCATCAAATTCAGGACCCCATATTGCTATTTTCCTAGCAACTGTAGATGTCACATTTCCTGGAACAAGCATAAGTATGGTTTCCATAGGGCTGAAACCAGTTTCGTCTTACATAGGTTAGAATTAATGATAGATGCAAACCGGTCTGTTGTCATTGTGTGTGTGAGAGACAAAAAGGGGGTGGAGAAAGAATAAATGCATCAATGTGCTTCTTGTAGCTCTATGCTGAAATAAGATTTTACCCAATTTAAATAGTATCCAAAATAAGAAAATTGAAATGAGGTAGAGCTTTGATTTTCTACCCAAACCCGATTGGGTCTGGTCCAGCCCTGCCGGTTTTCTCACTATTGCCTCGGGTTTGAATTGGGTCGGGTACTTGCCAAATTATGGTTTATTTACTTATTTTTTCATGAAACTGATGTGAACTGTCTTATGCTTCAACTGCACTCTGGCAGGAGTTTTAATGGACTAAATCAAGAGGGAAAGGGAGAGAAAGAGGATGGAGAGAGAGAGGGAAAGCAATGAAACATGTAGAGAACCTGGTGGAGAGAGAGAGAGACCGCAGGCGAGAGAGGGCAGGGAAACGAGACAAAGAGCAAGAGGGGCTGTAAGGGGACTTGGTTGGCAGTTTCTGCCTCTCCCTCCCCGACAGTGGAAGAGATGTGCAAAACATGCAGTGAAGAGTTGTGATCAACATCTCCCTAACGTAAATGGCACCGCCATCAGGGATAATTTGGGGTTCAGTACCTTACGAAAGGATAATTCAACATGCTGATTGGAGGAGCTGGGCATTGAACTGCCAACCCTCAGATAAGGCCAGCCTGCTCTACCTTCTGAGTCATGGCTGCCCCTATGGCCCCGGAGGTAAAGCAGAAGTGGAATATTATATTTAATTTCTGCCAATATGTCCCTTTAAACTCTATACTCCCGGCATTTAAGATAACATTCTTATTAATTTGTTGAAAAAGGGGGACCTATACAATAACATTGGTGTGGACAAATATTACAAAGAACACTATAACACACTAAACTCCAAAAGCACCAAAAACAGCTTACAAAAGGACCACACAATCTAAACAGCTTTAACAACTTTATGAAGGTAAGATTAATGTAGAGCTGTATTAAAGAGAAATAGTTTTAGGTAGGAGTACCTGATAAACTGGTAATGAGTACACGTTTTCCTTGCATTGAGAGGATGTTAAAAGGTTTGCTGAAAAGAGAGCAGACTTTGCTTTTGGCATATAATAATATTTGGATTGACATTTAACTGACCCTGGAGATTCTGTACCATATCCAGCAGCACTGGTATCAGAGTCTGGTTGTAGTTGTGGAAGATATCCAGGAACAATACTTCTGTGCAAGGCTGTATAGAGGAAAAGAGAAGAGGGGACAAAAAGGAAGACATTCAACTGGCAGAATAGATGGTGCACTGTATGAAGTCATCATATTCACTCATTTTGTTTTTCTCTCCCTATTCTCAGCAGCCTGCTTTGGTTGAGTTGGGCAAGTGATGTCAGTGCATACCCTCTCTCTATACACAAAAAGATTTTAAACAAAGAGGCTTGTGCACAAACACATAAACAATGCATTGTGCCTGGTTCAATACAAAGTCAATGTGAAATTGTCAGGGGATTTGTGTGTTTGTGTGTGTTGGAAAAATAGCTGTCCACCCACCTTCTGTTGATTATTGGTTTTAGATGTCACAAGGAAAAAAAATAATATTAAATAAATAAAGTTGAAAGAAATTTCAAATCATGAATACATCCTGGGATTTCTCACGGAATGCAGTGTAATGCTATAACCTTTGAACCATGGTGGCAATCGGTCAGGTGACACTTTTAAAAAGCAGATCCAGTGTCACGGCATTAAGACAAACACAAACCCTTGTTCTGTTGGGAAAATATAGACAGGTGTAATATTGATGGAGGAGGGTCACTTATATAATCAGCTATTAGTATTGGCAACCATGGGAGGAACAGATGGATAGTGACATTTGATCAATGAGCCATCCTGAGCACAACCATGTGCTAATACGAAGGTCAAAGGAGGATGTACACTGTGCAGAAAAGTCACAAGTTCCTGTATCAAGAGCAACTAATACACAGAAAGAAATGTGTGTGTATTCAGTTGCTATGTAAGGACAAATTACAAACTAAAATAAGCCTCTTGAACCTATAAAGTTACCCTTCTTTGCAAAGATTTGCAGAGGGATTGATGTGGATCTGTGAAAACTTCCAGTTTTAGGGACAGTGATCATTTTTCATTACAATCCACTGATTCGTATCGCAAACCCGTTTTTTTTAAAGTATGTGAGAAATTAACATCAACTAAAACAAAGTACTTCAGTGCTTCCACTAACATTGTACAGGCTTGGCTGGCCGACAGGCCAACAGGAACCTCAGCCAGGCTACAATAATCTTTCTTATAAATGCCAAAAAATTGCCATATAACCATTACAGTGTTTCCCTCTATAATTCTGCCGCAGTGCGCTATTAACTGCAGTGGCATATTGTCATGAGTTAACAAACGGGACAAGTGTCTCTGTTTAGTTCACATGTGTGTAATAACAGACGCTCAGTTCAGTGTCTTTTATCTAAACTGCTATAGTCAGTAGAAGAGGTGACGTCAAGATAATGTTGATGGTAGGCTACCGGTAGTGAAGGACACGCCAACGTGCTGATGTGTTTGGTTTTTTTGTCCTTTAGCCGAGCTACACCAGAGGTGTTCGGTGAGAGATTTCGTCTAGTGTGTAGATTTTGGTGGCATCTACCGGTGAGGCTGCACCCAACTGAAATTTCATCCCTGTGCTAAGCATGAAGGAGAATTACTGTGGCTGGTGCAAAAACACTGAAATTGCAAATGGCCCCATCTAGAGCCAGTGTTTGGTTTGTCTGTTCTGAGAAACATTTGGTTAAAGTTTCCTTTATTTAATTGTCATAATCAAAATTCAGAGAGACTCATATGTCTTTCAGGATTTTGCATTTTTGCATATTCAGATATTATCTATATCATTTTTAGTGAATGCTATTTTTTATATGCTATCAAAGAAATTATATCACAAAAAAACATCAATAAAAACAGAGTTATGAATATTATATCCCATTTCTGTCAATATATCAACCTAAATCATACACCGGACCTTAAAACAGATCAGTGATAGTGTTTTGCCCTCACATGCCTGCAATTTGATCCTGGTGTTTTTCCACCACTATTTTGGAAGACGGAAATAACGACATCTTTAAAAAAAATGTGCTATGTGGTGGTTCTAATATAATGTGAAAATAATGTTAATTTTAAAAAGTAACTAAAAGTAATTCTTGGAACTGTTTAATATTTGAAGAAACTTTAAAGTGATAAATTTGAAAGCTGGATTTGGTTTGGCAGTATGTGATACTGGCCAGCCTGTCCACCAGGCCACAGCAGTCAACCAACAGGGAACACTGTAAAACTGCTGGACCTCTCTGCAATTCCTAGTTAAAAACCGCTTAACATTTTGAATTCTATTAACACCTGCTGCCCTATTAAAAAGGATTTAAATATTTCTTAAAAACATCATAAGACTGACCTAACAAAATGGAGCATTGTTGCAATAAAAAAGGATAAAAACTTGAAAAGAAAAAAAAAAAACAACTGTTAGCCGAAAATTATGAAGTGTTAAGTAATTAGCTCACTGCTGCAGCGCGTTTTATAAGAGTAAAGAACTTTTACAGCAAGGCCTTGAGGTTCAATGAATAAATGCTCCACTCTACTTCAAAAAACAGCCAAACAGTAGGTTGACATCTGACGTGATGGAAGTAAATAGATGGGTCTCAACATAGAGAGGGAATGGAAGATATATGAGGGCTATATACAACGAAACAAGACACTGAATAAGATATTATTTCATGACACAGGAACAGCTGAAGACGAGCCACAGTCACAGAGGCAGGATCTAACACCTTGGGGACCAATAACTGTTTTATGATGCTGCATTGAATACAACCTTCTGATAGCAACACATAAAATACTTTGAAGTTTTTTTTTAAATATAGCACACATAAAAAGATATTTGTGAAAATTTAACATCACAGGCCCATTAAATTGAAATCTTTTGCTGGTATGGTTCGTTTAGTCAACTTTTTATGGTTTCAAGTTCAGTTCTGTTTTTTGTCTTGTAAAATTTAGACTATAATCTTGGCAAACTAGACATTTCGGTGAAACATGGGACAGATTAAATTTCATTTTTAACAGCTTTCCTCTTGTCATTATTCGGAGATGCTGTCAAGCTTAGGGTACCAGAGAGGAGATGGTGCATGTTTTTTTTTATGTGGCAAGGGTTGAAGACTGCCCATACAACCGTCATCATCGAGCAATTACAGACTCCAAAGTACTTGAAATCACAGAGGACCACCCTGTCTGTGTTTCTGCACCCCCCTTCTAAGGTAATCAATATCATTTCTTAGTGTGTGTCTTTACTTACTCGTAGACTGTATTTCCAAGAGTCACCACCCGTTTCTTCAACAGCTAGAAGAGAAGAGAAGAGAAGAGAAGAGAAGAGAAGAGAAGAGAAGAGAAGAGAAGAGAAGAGAAGAGATGTTGAGTGGGTGTCTTTGGAGGTCTGTCAAGCTAATACTGCTACAGGCCTGAACTCTATTCTGAGATGGCAAATGTTTATCTATTAGGAAATGCTGCTCTGAGGATTATAGCTAAGGCTGCCAACAGAAACACTGAACATCTTGTCAGGGCAAAAGTGCAAATGTAGTTTTACACACTCGTGTATGTCTGATTGTAGAACTGAATCCAAATGTCACCAAATTGAGCTACAGCGTTAGGCTCTTATGGTCTCAGCATCATAAAGTGCTGTTCCTGAGAGGTCAGTTTTATTACATCAAGTCTGCAAGTGAAACAAACTCTGTTACAAATATCTCAATCTCTCACAAAGCTCAGCAATTTTTAAAACATGTTGTTTCACATGAGCCTTTTATAAAACAGGTAGTTGTGTGGAGTATTGCTGTTTTAAACAGCACATCCAAACAGACCCACAGGCAACCTCCACCGTCATTACTGTCTTTAAAAGGTTGTGACACGCTCATTTTAGGGAATTTCTGAGCAATTTCGAGAATAGAAGTGCTTGTCAACAGATCACAGAAAAGTTACATTCTTGAAGAGATCTCTAAATGTCAAATGTTTTTGATACCAATTCACACCATGGATCTTGCTATGGTGTTCCTCAAGCTCTTAGTGTCTTAATGTGGTATTATGAAGGGTTTGAGGCTGTTTTTAATCAACACTTGAGTGGTCAAAAATGGTTAAATTTTACACCAAACGTTGCTGCAACAACGTATGAGACACGTGAGAATGGGAACAGCCATCGCACCATCATGGAGTTGTTAGCCCTGAAAGACTCAAAATTTTTAATGTTTGATTTGGCACCTAAATAAAACAGAGCTTATTATGACTAGAAAAACTTGACACAAAGAGCTGGGATTAATCTTAAATCAATCTTCAGTTGCCCAGCTTTCAGATAATGTAAATTCGTTCTACACAGGAAATATACTGTTGACCTGCTATTTCCCTTGTCACTCCAGAAGAAGGCCAAAATGGGTCAATGCTGGGTTTCTAAGGGTTAACACTATGAGTGGTAGAGGTTGCATTAAAGTTGTATGGAAGCTGTCGTGCAGATTATCATAGACGAATCACATTTGAGGAAATTCCTATTAAGGCTATCACTGATGTGTTCAGCACCTAACCTTAACACATAAATACTGCATCACAACTACACAATAGGTTCTGGCGAAGCTTGTTTGCAATGCGACATTGCAGAATTCATGAAAAGTAGAAGTAGTTAACCCTCACTATTCTGAACTGAACATGCCTGTTAACTCTGCCAGTCTGCAGGTCCAGATAAGTCTATGCATTTGGATTCAGCATGTGTATCTGAGGATGTGCTATTACCAAAGCTCTCAGGGTCCTCTTCCCACATTGCCAGCTCTTCCTCTGTGAGAAGGAAGTAGTGTGAGACGAGCCGTCGTCCAATCTCTGTCAGTGTGGGGTGTGTGAAGAATGCTGTCTTGATCTTGTGAGCCTCCAGACTCTCTGGTTTACTGTCTGAGGAGGGGAAGAGGTATGGAGAGGAGGGAGTGTAAAGGAGATAAAAAAAAAGAAGAAAGAATTAAGAAAATAAGAATATTTTATTACCGATTAATCTGTCAAAGAGTCCACAGTCCTATTAGCACTACTATCTCCTGTTTGTACTTCTCTGCACTTCAGAGGTTTAAATCCAATTTATGGTGGAATTCATAGCGATATCAAAATGATCTGTACAAAGTACATTTAGTATATGCGACTTTGAAATATAAAAGTAGGCTGCATACTCAAATGACTTAATTTCAGGCAAAGGCTTTTGTTAGAAAGGAACAATTTAAGTTGTCTTTGGTGAGTCATCTACTGTAGTCTGCATACCAACTTTGAAATTATATATTTTTATGATAGTTTGTAGTGGGGAAAAAGAAACCTCTGCTCTGCATCTTGATTTTTATTGAAAATGTTTATGATTTAAGAGTATTTATTCTAACAGCCAAAATGCAATTAGTAGATCGATTACTCAGCATGTGTTATGATAAATTTGTGAAAAAAAACTGTTTTTCTCACATGCAAACGCTCTGATATAAAGCAAGCGGGAAGACTTTACAGATTTTACAGATTGCTTGTCATTTAAACTTTTAAACCTCCACTCTAACCCTGACCTCTGTGTCACTACTCTCAAACAGTACTTAAGACCATGTTCTAATACTCTCAGACACACATGGGTCTTCCTGTCTGTCGATCTGACTGACAGCATGGGCCTAATGAATGAGTCAGATGGAAGCTCCTGGCTTTTAATGGGTCAGTCAAGGCTCAACTTTCCCTTTTGCTATGTTACCGTGCTACTCAAAATACTTTGTTTTTCTTGTTTGGAAATTGTAAATGGAGAGCAAATCTGAAGTCAAACTTAACTCTGCCGCCACAACACACTCAAACATTCCAGTGAAACCAAAGCATTAACACAAAAACCACTAAATCCTTGACTCTGTTAGCGATTGCTTAGGAGGAAGATCTTAAACAAGGCACAGCAAAGACCGTACTAGCTGGCAGAAGAAAGACATAGCGCTGTGCTCCACTGCTAATGAAGCACTGGAGGCCTCTGTCAGTTTGAAATAAACATGAGCCATGGTGAGGTACGGTGACGCAGATGGTATTACAGCGCTGTGCTTTTCAAAAAACTGTCAGTGATCAGCTTTGAAGAGCTCGTGTCCTTTTATGTTGGCCTCTGAATCACAAACATAAAATTTAGATTTGTCTGGCTTTCATTTCTTCTTTTTTCTTATCCATGTCTGCAATTCTTATCACTGGTCTATCATGTCATTTCATTCTCCCATGTCATCAATTCATTCATTGTTTATTCTCCACCCTTCTTGCTCCTCTTTCCCAAAGCTCTCATATCCTACCATCAATGTTCTTGGAAGGTTTGTAGGCATCGTTCTTTACAATCATCTTGATAAGGTTCATGCACTGAACGATGAATCGCTCAAAGGTCACTCCCTCCCCTGCAGGTGTGAACAGGTAGCTGACGGCAAATTCCAGGGAACGCTGGATTAGAGGTATGAATGCACATGGATGGTACTCCAGAAAATCTAACAACTACATGGATGCAAGGAAAGAAATGAACAGAAGTGGACAAACAGAAGGAAAGAGGAATAGAGAGAGATTTAAAAAAAAGACAGTTAGACTATAACTGGTCTGCAACATCCTTGATACGAATATACAAACTATTAATTAAAGCTGAAACAGGAATTGGTATTTCTTATTATATATTTATAAACAAGTCAACTTACAACTTTAGTGTAGAGTATGATCATCTTCTCCAGCTTTTCTCTGCATACGCTGTCTGGACCAACCTGCCGACCTGAAATACAAAACGACCCCACAACATTGTTACTTAACAGTAGTATACTTAGCATACAGCATCTACAGCTAATTAACATAATTTGGCAATATAAAGATCACCCACAGTTATTTTAAACTAAATTCCACTAATTTAATTAGTCAATAATACATCTTCATGAACTTCGTGAACTTTTAGCCTGCCCACAAGCGTGCTAAAGCAGTAAGCTAACTCACCTCCTGGCTATTTTCTTTGGTCATGGAAATCAGTCCATCAGTCGTCTCATCTTTTAGTACAAAATCCAGGTAAGGACTAGTGTCAGATAATAAGCACTTAACCTTAATACTGACTAGTCCGTAGCAATATCCATAAAGTCAGTGAAAATAATCAGAAGAATCTCTTGAACCTCAAAGTGTGTCCTGACTAGAACATGCTTTCTCTGACCATAAAAAAAAGAGTGAGCAATTTTTATATTTAAGCTTTTGGATCCAATGGATTTTAATTTAAGAAATAGTTTGACACTTTGGGAACTATGCTTAGTCATTTTTTCTGTCAAAGTAATAAAAATCAGGGCTGATTGTGAAATATTTGAGAATTCACGCGTTAACAGTGTTTTAAATGTCGATGCACTGATAGAGCAGCAGCATGATGTGTTGAAATTCTGAACTTTTTCTCTACTTAAGTATTTAGCCTGCACCTCCATAGAAACGCACACACCGCATAAAGCCCACATAGGGAACGACTGCCAATTGTTGATTATGAGATTTTATTTTTTTTATGAGTCACGGTCAATTCAGAGGAATTCTGAAAAATGAATGAATACGTAGGAGGAAGATTAGAAGACGCAAGAGTAAGAGCCAGACAGCCAGAGAAAGAAAAGGTTGCTTGAGAAACGTGCTGAGATTGATGTACCCTGATTTAATACAAGAAACTTTTCCTCACTCTAAGGTCAAATGCCCACTTCACCTTCCCGCCTTGTGAAAGTCCCATGGGCCCATTACGTTGGTGAATATAATAAAGTACAGTAATAAAAGAATTCAAAGATGACCATGAATGACTCAGACCCTCTGATGTAAATTCTGGCTCTATAAAACTACTCATGATGCTAGAGCCAATAAAGATGTCTCATGTAGTTTACTTCCTTGTCAACCTCATTGATGAAATCTGCACAGACCATAACGGACTCTGGCATTCCTCCAATCATTTATGCAACAACCAGGGTCATAGTTTCCTCTCCCCCAACACTCACATTAATTTCTATCAGCAACTCGTAATTCAAAGTGACACTAGATTGATTAAAAAGGGTAAATGACTCCAAGATTTGTTTGTCTTGCTTCTTTTGGATTTAAGATCAGGACTATTTAGATCAAAACAACATTGCATTTTACTGACTTTCTGTCCGTGTCATTGTTTCCTTGTTGCAGGTGTACGACAGCTGGTAATGTAAGCAGATGTTGTGTAAAGTCATCAAAGTCCCTGAGGTCATACATCTGAACCAGCAAAACCTGCTAATAAAATCCACTGACAGAGACAGAGATAATGATTTAGTTTCAGCTTTCTTTCTTTACTTTCTTTTGCTCTATCTGCTAGATACGTAACCTTGAAAAAAAAGCTTTCAACAGTGCAGTGACTGACAGAAATGGAAAGGTGACCTCATGCAGAGGACAAACATCTAACAGGTAGAGCCAGACATCTGAATGGACCACAAAGACTGCCCCAAAAACACCGGTTTATATAGCTGACCTTATCAGTCTGTGCAGAGCTGATATTTCTCCCTGGCCCGGCTGTGAGCTGCCTTGCCGTCTCTCCTATCTGCCAGGCCCAAATACCAACAGGATCCTGACCCTGTCTCCACTACCATCAGCAGAGTAAATATTGGAAGTGATAGCTGTGGCTGATATCTCAAATGATATTTTTGCTAACATCTGCTGCTATGGTAGCTCGTTGAGTTGTGTCTGAGATTTATCTCTCCCTCACTGGGTGTTGTCATGAAAAACTTTTGTGGAAAAGTGGAAAGGACTGTTGATAGTCAAATTAGGCAATGAAAGTCAGCTATCTTAGTTGCCACTGAACTGGGTAGCTACCACTCAAAGGGTGTCAGTCATTGCGTTTTCCCACCACATGAACTTTCCAAAGGAAGGAGGAGCTTTTATAAGAACTCAAGTTTACATGCTATTCAACAGAGGACCTAGGGAACACATTTTCTTGCAGCAACAAAGTTCCAGGTGCCAAAAAAGGTCCCTGCGTTGTCGATTGTACTATCCAATGGTTCAGAAACTAAAGGCCTCACACCAAGGGGGCATTATATTTGTCCATTTAGTTTGCTTATCAATACATTCTTTTTTTAACTGTTGTTTTTCATAATGAGTACTTTCACCTCGAATGATGCTGCGAAAAAGGAAAGTAATTTTATTTGTTCATTTACTGACTTCTTTGGAATGTGGTCAATTTTGCAATGCAAATAATGGCATTACCCAATCACATTGTTCGGGACAGCCTTTAGATAACAACATTATGACAGAGGCGGACCTGTTTATTGTTTCTGTATTGCAGCACCTTGTAAATATTCACAGGCAAGTGTTTTGCAAAATTTCTTGCCATTTGTTAATCATACCCCTAGTGTATAAAGGCCTTGAGGGGGAACTAAGAGTTTACAGGGCCAAACTTTGCAGTGTTCAAATACTTACATGACGACAGCTCCAACCTTTTTAAAGCTTCATTTATACTCTAAGGAGAACACCAGGTGACTTTATAGTAGGTCGTGTGGAGGGCACCTAATGTGATGTTTATTAGCATTACATACAAAGATATGTTGATAACTTCCAGACTAATTTAAAGAAAGAGTGAGAAAAAGAGAGAGACAGCATATGCATGTATGAGCTCATGAGAGCAGGAGCAAAAGAGAGGAGTCAAGGGAGCTAGCAAGTGAATGAAAAAAAGGGCATGTTGATGAGAGAATTCAGAGAAAAAAGACAGAAGAAAACTTGATATGATAATTAACGTTACACACTAAAACAGAAGTAGCTGTAAAATAAAAGGTTAATATCTTTATTATAGTTATCCATCTTTATAATAGTTAATTATTTCTTCAGAGCCAGAGTTTAAACTGACAAAACATTACAAAAAATAACACATAAACATCTAAAGTGCACTTTAATGTGGGGTAATCCCTGGTAAAGCACAATGTTGCACTATATAACACAGTAAGCAATTATTTTTACACGTTGACTAATGGAGTATTCGTGTAAGAGAAAGACATGTTTGATTTGCTAGGAGGGACAGAAGGGTAAGGTTATTAAATCAATTTTGGACAGTTTTATTACTTAGATTTTATGGTTACATCTACTAGTGCAGAATGAGGTCACCATCAAAGACTTTCCAGGAAGACACATTTCATGGTGTCTTCAACCTGCTCTCTAGCGATCTCGCAAAACTTCTCATTCCTCGAGTCAGGCTCACTCTTAAATAATAGTACAGTGGGTATAAGTTGTACTTAAGAGATCTTTTCTCTCCTAATGGTTTAGAAGAGAAACTCTTGATTAAAAACTAAGCCCCTTAAGATGACTCGGCATGAACTTTTAATTTGACTCCTACAGTATGTTATGCTGTCATGAGAACTAGATGTTTAAATAGGTGTATGCAGTATGCATTAAAGCACAGGTGACAGAGATTGTTTACTGAAGGGGGAAGTCTCAGATCAGAGAATCAGGACAGACAAAGAGACAAGTACTCACAGCACTCCAAGAACTGTTTTAGCCTCTCAAACACTGCATTCAGGAAACCCTGAAAAGGAAGAGATGAAGAGAGGGTAAGATAAAGTTTAATCTCTGACATTTTTGCAGTTGAATCACTATTGATTTCTTCATCAGTATTACTCCGAAGCAGATATATTAACAAGGCAGTAACTTTAGTATGTGTGTACGTGTGCATGGGCACACTCGGGAGTATAAATAAAAGTGCCAGCTACACTGTATGAAAGAGAATCAATTTTCTGTAGCGCGGTGCAGCTAAGCATGGGAAATTGGGATGATAGATGGAGATGCAATCGGTTTAGCTCTGTGTTAATGTTCAGCCATGAGGTCAACAGCGGTGTTATTAATCACACATCAGCCAGCACAACCCAGCCTGCAAGTAGAGCTCCTAACAGAGTTTAATGAGGAAAGAGGGGGTCACAAGAGGAGCATGCGGGAGTTGATGAAGAACATCATATACAGTAGGCATTTGTTAAGGTAATGGTGGGATTCAGACAAAAGGGAGGAGAAAATTAAATACAACATGCGAGAAATTAGAAACGGCTAATGCAAAGGGGGAAAAACGTTTTCGGCTACATAAATCATGATGAAAACAGTTTGGCAACTAAATGGGAAGAGAAGTGATGCTTATGGCTGTGCTCTGGAAGAATACACAAGGATGGAGTTATAGGTGAATGAATGTCAGCAAAATGGATTGAGACGGTGAGAAAAAGATGGAAAAATTGAGACAGAGTGTGGTAGGCATCAAATGGGAATGTCAGCACTACGAGGACAAGTTTGTGTTGGGAGATGAGAGTTATCAACGGAACAACTAAGTTCAATCTAAGATTGGACCTAAAGGATGTGCAACTGGTAGCAGTTTAAGATTAAAAAACAAAAAAGCCTAACATAACTACTTTTGTTGGCCAATATATTATTCAAGAAATAATTACGATCGATGCTGGAAATTAGCACCAACCACCAACTGATAAAATAGGCAAGTGGTTGCTAGTTGCGTCTGTGAGTACCTAGAAAAGCGCTCGATATGTTCTATCTATCTATCTATCTATCTATCTATCTATCTATCTATCTATCTATCTATCATTATAATTATTATTCTTTGACTCATGGGTTGGCAAGCTAATGACTATCAGGACTGTGCGTCCTCAACTCCGAAAGTGCAGCTGCAGGCTAAGCAACACCAGTTTATTTTCTTTAAACTTAAGCAAGCAGGTGGAGGTTGGAGGAGGGAAAAAGGGAGAGTCACTGTGTCCTTGTCTTTCGATTTCAGGAATACCTTGCTGTTTATTTTGTCATCAGGTTGGCTAAAATCACGGTGCCATTCTTATAATAACAAATACATATGAAAACACAAAGTGCAACATTCAGGTCAGCAACATGATTGAGGTCATGTCCATATGTCATACCACAAGTGTAACATTGTTATCGTGACAGGCCTAAGCACAGACTCCAGGCTCCAGGTTTACAATGTTGCCGTTGATTGTTTACTACCATGGCTCAACTGAATGCGCCTTTTTCAATCTATAATTTACTTTGGGAGTGACACAAAAATGCTTGTTAGCTCCTGGACATTGCAAACCCACATACTGAGATGCAAGAAACTATATTGAGTAAAAAATATTTTTGCTTCTGATCAACTGAGATGTCTCTTGGAGCCTCATGTAGTGCCTGTTTGACAATCAAACCAAGAAGATAAACAGTCATTCAACTGAAAAATACATTTTAAATTCATCACTGTGGCAGCTTGTGTGGAAACTGACAGTGCTTCATTCTTAGTGTCAGTGTTTTCCAATTCACTGCTGTTCTCCTGCAGTGCTGCCACCGAGGTGATTAGAAAATAAACCCAATCTATCCAGAAAGCTCAAATCAAGTGTGAAGACCCTGGAAACTGGCTTTGTCAGGGTATATAACTTGTTAGTAGTCTGTACTTGAGCACCAAAGAACATCATGGAAAGACGAACAAAACAATCTACCCAAGCATTTTTATTAGTGTTTAAAGGGTAATGTTCCCCCCTCAAGAGGCCAGCAGCCAGCAGCAGCAAACAGGCTGCAATGTAACCACTCAGGACACATGCACATTGTCAAATTAAATCCACTGAAAGTGCTTGTTTTTGCAACTGACAGGGTCAGGTTATCATTTTAAGAGTCTGACAACATCATGGAAAAGATCCCTACAGAGACTGATTTTTTTTGTTTAACATTAAGATTAAACAGCCCCTTAATCACCATCGCCAAACCCACCAGACTCCATTAAATAAAGTATTTTTGGCAATGAATAGAGTCAGCAAAGTTTTACATCTAATTGGGTGAATTAAGAGTTTATTTCAAACAAACCATTCAGTTTTATTTTCGGCCTACTTTGAATTTAGTGTTTTATGATAAAAGAAACATTGTTTATTTAAATGGAGTTTGGTGGGTTTGGCCATAGCTATTTCAGTGCCTTTTCATCTCTGTGGGGTTCATTTCCGTAATGTTGATTGACACTTAGAAAAAAAATATGAGCCTGTTATCTTAATGGACATAAAGTGGCAATGCACAGAAGGCCCAAATGGGTACATTGCAGCCTGTTTCGCTGGTGGTGGCTTCAGTGGCCTCGCTCAATATTGAACCAACTGTTCTCCCCATTACTCACAAAAACGTGTGAAAATTTGATCCAGGTTGAAATTACTGAAGTCACTGAAGTTGTATTCATAGTATGATTTTTTTCCCTTTTGATCAAAACCTTGCAACTGGCAACAACATAGGTATATCACAGCTCAACACACGCACGCACGCACGCACGCACGCACACACACACACACACACACACACACACACACACACACACACACACCAGATGACTATCAACTGTTTAACATAATTAAAAAAAGTAATTTGGTCACTAAGTTCAATTATGTTGTATTGCAATTGACTTCGTTTTATGAATCACCAATATATTTCAGTTCATACTGTAATCAACTATAAATGAACAGCCAAAAGAGCCAAAAAACAAACAAAATGCCATGTAGTGACAGTGTGCAAGTCTGGGTGGCAGTTCCAGTATATTTTTTAAATATTACATAAATAATGTGTAAACATTACTTGAAATGAGAGGAGGAAAAACTATAATGCTGATTTAGTTCTAACTTACAAATAACTCAAAACTGAAACAGTTTTATTTAGTTTACAAAAATGTGCTCTATCACCGTATGGTTTAAGTGTTAGTTTATATAATCACACTGTTTGTCATTTACCCTAAAATACATATTCAATGGAAAATATATTGCTTCATTAAATAACCAACTTCCAGCATGGGTCCCACATTTCATCAGTGCTCATGGAGCCAAAGATTGAATTGAGGGTAGTTAACAAAAGCATTAGCCTATTCACAGCAAGACTGCTGTTGCACATCATGCATAATTAGCAGATATGGGACCAGCTTATTATCAAGATTCACGGTTACATTTCAAGCCTGCTGTGCTGCGGGCATCTGAGCTGCACATCAGGACTTAGTTAAACATTGTTACTCTTTCAGATGGGTTTATTCAGTTCTCTGCAGGTTGCTAAATTACTTCTTTGGTAGGCAACCTGCAGACTCTTTTCCCCACAGTGAACTTCATGTCAGAAATACAGCCTTGAAACAGACTTTAATCTTAAATAAAGTGATATGATTTAATAGTTTTCCCAGCATCCCCCTATCAGCAAAGGAAGAGCGAAATAAAAGCTAAGCCATCAACACCTTGATGACCCAATCAATGAGTCAGGCACATCTCTGAACCATCCTAGGAAATGTTTGAAAAGTGGTTGCAGGAAATAATTTGTCCTACAACATGTAAACTGAAAAGAAATCTCGGGAAGTAGTTTTTAATAACAGTCAAAAGGATCTGGATGAGGATTCCCATTACTGGGTTGAAAAAGCTTAACCTGTGACTGTGTAGTGAATAACAGAATTAATCAATGAGTCCTATTCAGAAAAAGGGTTCACTTGAGCAAAACCCGTAATTGCATCCAATTAATTTAAATTACATTATCCCTGTCTGACTCACCTCACCTGTTCCTATTAACAACAATTAACTTCCTTTCAGTTTAATTTGTTCCAGATCATGAAGGCTGATGCCAGACACATCCAGGTTGAAATCTGAGCAATGTTTATGATTACATACAAATAAAATGCATGTTTATTCAATGGAAAGACGCAACTGAATTCACTGTTGAGTGGAAAACACCTCTTGTTATAAAAGTCTTTCCCCCCAAGCTGCACAAAAACTTTTATCCTGAGGCTATGGGACACCACTTTGTACTGAGATGTACACAGACAACAGGAGCAAAAATTAATGTCAGGAGGAAAATAAGAAAACAAATGAAGTTCAGTACGCCATGACTGGAAAGTATCTTCATGAACAATGTTGCGAATTTGTTTCTATGCAAAAGCCAAAGAGACAACAGAAAGATAAAACATTGCAGCACTTGCTGTTGGAAGCAGTAAAATAAGTCTTAAAGGTGCCTTCCATACTTGTTTCAGGGGGGGTATTACGCTTTCCTCATTTTCTTTCATATATATTAAACTGCAATATCAGCTTTTTTTTATATGGTCATCTGCTTCAGGCACGCTACTTCTAGTGTTTAATATAAACACTGAAACATGAAGCTACATGCTCACACAAGGGAAACATATAATTTTGGTTTGCCAATGTTTGTAAAAACTCCCTGATTCCAGATCATATGCTTGCTGGAATATGTACATTTGTGAAGGTTTTGGTTAAGATGCTTTTACTGGTGATTTTTCGTAATATAAATTGTAACTATTTATTTGGTCAGGGCAGTCATTCCCTGGTTTAAATGATGGTGCAGACGCCAAAAATGCAAATGTGGAAGACTTTGACCATTCAGAGCAGACTGGGCTCTGGAGGGGGGCTTAGAGACTGATGGTAAAACAGAGCTTTTTAGACATGGTTGAATTCAGGTATATTCAGGCAGACAAGTGTTTTTGAAAGCAAGTATATCATAGGCCACCTATAAAAGACATAAAAATACTCTGCTGTGTTTTGTTTTTTTTCACAAAGATCATTTGTTAAAAACTGCTTCTACTACTTATGCAAATATTGTTTATATCAAAAGTTTTACAACTGGACACAAGATGCTTACTACTTCTCAATGGATGTGCACTGGAAGCCTCACATTTCTGCATCAAATTTAATTGTAAGTTGACCACGGCTGGCTTCTAAACTAGTGTTATGTCACAAAATCCTGTATGAGCGTTGTCCAATTCATATTCAAGGCGTGCAAAGAGAAACTTTCCCCCTTGAGAAGATAACTGTGAAAAAAGCCTTCAAGTGTCAAACAAAGCTCATGATCTGTATCATAACATCCAAGTGAAGCAACAATACGCAAATAACAATTTTGAGTGGAGGGGAGTATTTGATATTAAAATAGTATGACAAATGTCCCTGACCTGAATGCTGGTAAAGGATCTAGGTTCATATTTCCCTGTTGACACACCATCAGCTGAATAATAAAATGAATGAATACTGATATCGACAGCCAAAGTAGGAAGTAGTGAGTCTCAGATAATAACAGCATAAAAATCTAAACATGAAATATTAACTCCCAACCATTTCTTCTGCTCACTGAGCTGGAATAACCAGGGACAGCTCAAGGCAAATGACATTTTAATGTGACTGTTTCAATCATTACACAACCTTCAGCATGCAAACTAAAAGTTGTCTCATTAGTAGAATAATAGAGCACAGTAAACAGAATTACTTCTGTTGTAAAATGTCTTTTCCATCTCCCAGTTGACAGAGAGCAAAAAACAAACAAATAAACCAATAAAAGCAAAAATACAAACACTACAAAGAAGAGACAAGGACAGAGAGACAGAGAGACAGAGAGACAGCACAGTAGCAACTCACTGAGCAGGCTCGTGATGTTAATGACATGTTCACCTTCCATGACTGCATACACTGAATCTTAAGGCTGCTTGAAGCCAAACAAATAATTTGGATGTCTTTCTGAAGAACAAATCCCATTTTTTAAAATCTGTAACCAGCTGTTTGGTATTTTTATAGGGAAGCACAATGGTGAAATTCTGCGCTGATACCGATGTTTAAAATAACATTTTTGTTTTTGTTGTTATTTATTCCCCTTTTTGTGGCAGAGAAACAAAGAAATCTTCTTTATAAAAAATATATTTGAACCATTTTAGAGTCACTGAGCCCTTCTTTATTCTGCCTCTGAAGGAGCACAAATTTCATGACAGGAATTTATTAAACAAATACATTTCTTTTACATACACACTAAATACAGTACAATTTATTGTAATTCCTGTCTGTAATATTTATTTCATATTGTTGTGAAAACACAATCAAAGTTCTCCTTCAAATGTCTGTATATTTTCACGTATCTTGTGAAATTTACATTTGACACACTATGATAACGTCATAATTTACCTTAGCAAAAAACTCATTTTTACTAAACAGAGCTTGAACATATTAAAATGTAATTCAATGTAACCTCTGAAACAACTAACAAGCTCTCCTGTCGATTTTAACATGGATTTGCTGCTCACAATGTACCACCATTGAAAAGAAAAAGGGTGTGATTGCAATCAGCAACACGAATATTGCCCAATACAAATGTTTGGTTAACACCTGATTGATCAAATGGGTTAATGATTGATTTTTCTCACATCGTAACCAATTATTTTATTGATACGAATCAATTAATGCGCTGCTTATCTGCACCGTGCATTGTTTCAGGTACAGATTGCATTGGCACATTTGTGATAGTGCTGCCTATTTTTAGCACCAAACCTTGGAGATATCTACATCTGAAATTAAAAGCACAATACAAGGTACATTCCTTTGATCTAAATAAATAATAAAGAGTAATATTTGAAAAGTCCTTCTTTTACCTTTTTACCATTATTATCTTAAACTTTTACTGCCATTCCTTCACAAAACCTTGATAGGCAACTCAGGAGTAGGCAGAATCCGCAGCTGGGGATCACAGGGCTGGAACATTTTGTGCAAATGATTCCATTAACTATAATCCACAGGGGAACTAAAACCCTATCCAGACACACACTCAAGATTTTTTTTAAGAGAGATTTAGAGTAAATTGAATTAACACTTTCATGGAGTGGGACTTTCTTCACACAGAGTGGGAGAAGAGCCCCTACAGAGGGCCTTACTCTTTGAACCGAGACCAGACTTGAGGCACTTTGAATCTTCAGTCATTCACATATTGTGGAGTCACTTTCACCGCAAAACACCAACAGTGGAAAAAAAACAAACACGAAAGGTTCTGCTGACAGAACTTAAGACTCACCATCACTTCCATATTCTGTTGTGGCTCTTGAAATCCGAAGACTGTCAACTTGCGAAGCACTGAGAGGGGAAGATAGGAAAAAAAACAAGTGAGCAGGATTGTAGCAAAATTAAAATTCACCTCCACTTAATTGATGTTTCACATATGAATATTTCCAGAAGTCCACAACTTGCCTGCTTTATAAAACTGATATCCCCCGTTTACACAAGATAATCCACAGATCTTGTTGTGAGCAATTTCATATCGGATTTTCTTTCAACTGAACTACACCCCCCCAACCATAAAACAGTGCAGGAGGAGGTTTGTATCTACTGCTGGCTCACCTAGCACCACCAACATTACAGCTCAGCCTAGGAAGATGCCATTAATGGTTTAAACTTGCACTGTCACAGGCATAAGCCTCTCATCCATGAGTGGCTGCACACTTCCTTCTGCACAGTGGTGAGGTTGGTGGGTGTATAGAATGAAAATAGTTCCTACATGAAACTGCACACAACAGGGTCTGTGGATTGACTTAAGTAAAAGGGTCATGATTTCTAGAAAATAACCTTGCTGTTGATTTTTTCAAATATATTTTTGGCGCTGTGAGTACCAAAACCCGCCTGCCATCTAGTTCCATTATATTCAAGAGAGGACAGACATCTCTATGGCTGATATCTCCAACACTCTAAAACTCACACCAAAACAATCTAGACTGATTAAAACTTCCACTGGGGGGTGGAGGAGGAAAAATATGTATTTTTATTTTGGGGGTGAATTGTCCCTTTAATACCATGATTAACTGACCATTTTGTATTTATAGATGACTGCACCTCGTTGCACGAGAGTGCAGTTGTGTCGTGAGTGTAATGGGCATAAGTGAGTTTGCATGTGTGCAAATGTTGCTACCTTTAAGAGAGAGCAACGTCCTCTCCAATGAGCTGAGCGCTGCAGCCTCATCTCTGGCGTAGATCTGCTGGAGGAAGCAGTCGGTGTGGTGGCTCCACAGGGAGCACGCAAAGCTGTAGATGCCCGATGCCAGCTGCCAACATACACATAAACAGCACAGTCAATCACGCATAAAGTTATTCTGGATCAGTGATCACGTTTACCAAAAGGCATGTGAGGTAATTCTGGTAAAAGCATGAAATAAATCACAAAATGTATCTGCACCCCAAAGTTACATATATGCAAATTGCACCTTAACGTCAGAGAATTACTCATTAACACAGAGACAAATACAAAAGCACTTCCACATAATACACGCATGCAGAACAAACAAAGAGGGACATCTGAGTCACAGGTCTAATTTAGCTCTAAATGAACTTCCTATTACAGTCGCTGCCATAACATTATTTGGGCCCAAACCAATTACATTTTCTTCCATGAAGGCATTCTCCTGTTAGAGGAAAAACAAGATCATCAAAAGGTAGACAAAAGTACTCTCAGTCCCATCAGCTGTGTAGTGTAAAGTATGGCCCAATAGCTCAGACAATATAATAAATCTGCCATGGCACAATAACGAGCTTTGGATTATGCTTTGGTTGGTGTTTTCATAAAAGAACAAACAGAACACAAAAAAGCTAAACAGGAACTACTCAAACACACAACTCAATATTCAAGCATTTCAGCGTGATAAAGCTGAAGGAAAACTACACTCTCAGACACCCTTACATTGTAAAATGCGATGTTTAAAGATATTCCTGCTGCTTGATGAAGGCAAACACCCACATGAAAATTAGTCTGTGAATGACACTCCACCTCAAAGAAAGGTGTACAACTTATTGACAGTAGAGCTCTGTGTTGTGGGTAATCGCAAGTGTCAAGGGAGAAACTGTGAGAACCAGTGGTTAGGTTGGTGACGTATGCCTACTGAAAGAGAAATCCCTACTTTGACAGCACAGCACAGGCTCTGATAGATTCTTTACAGAAAACTGCAAGCCTGGCAGGTTTCTTCTTAGGAGAGATTTTTCTAGAGCTTGGCACTTTCCCTTCCTCAGATACCAGACTAATCCAATGCATGAACATAAAAGTGATGAACCAAGTTTAGAAGGCAATCTTAAACTCTTCTTCTGAAGATGTCTTTACTCTTGGTGTTTTGTCTTTCAGAAGGGTCAAAAGTGGGTTTGACTGTTCAGCTGGACCTACAAATTATGCATTGATTGTTTTCCAACTGCTAAGGGAATTTCTAAAGTGTTTTTATTTCCTAAACACTTATTGATACTGGAGTCGTAATCAGTCTACAGGTGTTTTATGGAGGAGGTTTCAGTTTTGTCATCCCCTTGGTTCTTCCACAGGTGGGCAAAGGTTCAGCTCCTTTTACGCCATTGAGACTTGAAATTTTGTCTATACAGCATTTAAATGTTGAATATTTCTTAACCAATATTCAGGTTTGCCAGAGAATTTCAGAACTTTTCAAGAACCCCAATTTTTTTTCCCCCACTTGGAACTACTACTACTTTTCAAATGTACCTGATTTGAACATTATTCAAAAATAATTTTAGCTAGCTGGCACACATCAAGAGATTAAATGAAGAAACATACATGATCGTAAACAAAATTTAACACACAGCAACACTGACAGCTGCAGAAAATAAGTTTGCTATTATTTTACATTACATGGACATTATCTACCGTAACAATTTTATTACACACAACAAAGTTCCATGACTTTTCCAAAAACTTTCAGTGATTTTTACTGATTCAATGACTTTTCCAGTCCTAGAAACCGTGATTGTGAAATATAACTTTTCCACTTTTCCAGCTTTCCAGCTTTATCATGACATAGGAACCATGGATATTAGAATTGTTAAGAACTACAAAAACTTCAAAAGGTGCTTTTAAGCACGAGTAGGTATACAGTAACGTTGAAGTCTAACATAAATATCTGAATTTCTAAAATAGCCTATAGATGGCTAAAAAGTGACAGTGAACACTCAGGTAGCACGGTTTACAATAGCAAACATAATTTATTATACCATACTATGTGCAGCAAGCACCAGTGTATTTATTATAAGTTAGCAGCTGATGGTGAATCCACCAACCACACCTGCTGTTTGCTAGCAAGCACAAAACAATCACACACCTTTTTTAAGCAATTTTCTGAGCCAGACTAAGATTCCCATTAAGGCCCCAGGTGGCACACAACACTGAGATGCATTATGACACAGCAGAGCAAAAACTACAAGCCCAGTTTGCCACACCTGAAAATGTAACCTTCACCACAAACTACTTGAGTCTCCTGAGATCTGATCACATCTCCATAACATTAAACTTCATAAAATGGCTTGACAACCTCAGTTAACTCAGACAGCATGTCAATTAAGGCCCCAGTGTTATATTTTTAGTCGGCAACACAGAGAGAAGCAGCCGTTTATTGGGAAACAATCTGAAGTCCAATTAATGAGTTTTGTGAATTGCTGAATCATTCAAGAGAGAATTCTGATGCATCCAAGAATCAATTACTTTTCCCGCCCATGTGGTGCATAAGCGCGCACGCGTGCGTGTGTGCGTGCGTGTGTGTGTAGGCATGCGTGCGTGCGTGTGTGTGTAGGCAATGTGTATCTTTTTCACCACTGCTGACAGAGACAACAGAGCGACAACTTTCAATAAAAGCAAACTATTTCCACCATCTGCAAGCCAATTCCCTCTTCTAGGAGGAAAAACTTGTATACCAAAGCCATCTAAGAAAAGTGCAGTTCAGTTTATTTGACTTGATCTGTTTTATGAATACCCATCCAGTAGGATATTGTCCGTCTATTGCTACTCAAAACGCTGGTTATCAACTGCACTTTAACTTAAACTGCGTGACAAAAAGTAAACAAGCACAACAAATGCAATGCAGTGTCTTCACAACAATGCCATGTCTGTGTGGCTACCTGCTACCTGTGTGTTAAAGGTATACAGTACAGGATTTTCCTAAAAAACAATGTAGACAGACTCATACAAAAAAGGAGTCTCTCTTGGTCATCCCTTATGACCCAATAGCAATGTGTGGCAGTGTATTTTTTTGCAGAGCCCTTTGCCTGTATTATCTTGTTTTCTTCTTTATTTTGCTGTGGTGGGGACATTTCTGGGCTGCAAACTTTGGACAGTGGGTGTGTAGGGAGTCTAACAGGATGCAGGTGAGGTTGGGACTTTGTGAAAAGGTGGTGACCAGGTGCAAGGCTGTAGGGAGCAAGCATCCAAGAGGAAACTAAAATAACAGCGGACAAAACGCCAAGTGGAAAAAGCTTGTTCCAAAACAAGAGTGAATCTGAGGTTGGCTGTCACCTGCAGGCAAACACTGAAGGAGGGGATGAAGAGCAACGCAGAGTTAGCCTGTTTCTGTCGGACAGGTAGGTGCTGCAGTTACTTTAGTTAGCTTGCAAAAGTATTGGCCTCTCCATAATAACTGTAATGGTTCTACAATGGTAGCTTGTGGTGCACATGCACTTTTTGTGGCATTGAGCTGGGTAGGTGGGGCCAGGTTTAAATGTTATAGTTACAAACTTAAAATTTCTACATAGTATAGCATTTAATAATTTAACAATGCAATCTCATGAAAGTCATATACTAAGTACAGGAGTGAGGAGAACTACAGAAAAAAGGTTGGAGGTCTGGTAGACGATTAATAAACAATTGCTGTTAAGAGAATTATATACCACTCGGAGGGTAAATATAAAATCCAGACTAAGGTACGAACTTTTGTTTGCAAATTCTGTGAGTGTTTGTCTGTCTTTGGAAGTATTTATATTATCCTGGTTACAGAAAAGTACATATCGTATTGTTGTATCACTCTCAGGGTGGTTTTAAAGGTGTTTCTGGGTTGGTTAAGTTGGTAAAGTAACATATGTGGGTGTTTGAGTATTACAGTTCACCTGCCACTGGCTCTTGGAAACACCTGACATTACATATGTCCACTGGATGAATGGCAGCAATTGACATCACCTAACCTGCTGGGATCAGGCTTGACACACCTGTGGTGAGATCCTCTTTGATATGCAAGTCCCTGACTTTCAAATTCATTTTGCCATATCGTCTTGTCTTTCATGCTAATGCTCTGGGTAATATCATGCACAATTGAATTGTGCAATTGAGAACAATCATCCTGTTTGGTGGCAACAAGAGTCTTTTATTCAATAATATAATTTTCAATTGAACAACAACGCCATCATGCAACACTGCTGTTCAGTCATGGCCTGTTTAGCAATGTGAGGCTTTTCTCAAGTACTTACTATTTCTGGTGCCTGTTTATGGATCATTTTTCAAGATGAATGGTTTTTAAATTTTGGTTTTTGTTTTGATTTTTTTTTGCACCATGCTGACTTTTCACATTTTCATCATATTTTGAAAGGACAGAATACTGTTATGAATCTCAAGTTTGCAGTGTCACTTTTGTTTGTCTATCCAATATTTCATTTTTTAAGATAAAGGCAGCAGGCACTGAGCATTTTTCTTTGATCCAGTTCCTTCCTCAGTTTTCTCCATTTCTTTCTAAACATCCATACTTTTACTAATGCACACATCTAAAAGTTGGGAAGCAGAAATCACTTCGAAAAGTGTCCCACTTCCATCCTCCTTGCCTTTGAACACAGACTCAACTTTATCTTTACACCATTTTCTTCATTATTCCATAACTACCTCTTATGTGATCCCTCCTCCTGTCACCAGCAGCCCTTAGTTACTTCAATCACTTCTTCTCCTACACACCCACACTCTGCTTCTTTATCAGCCCTCTTTCCCTTTTTCTCCCGCTATCTGTTTAACTCTGCGTCTGGCACATGCTTTAAGTTCACAGTCTAAGCCTCAGCAAGTGGGCCAGTGAAACAAAGAGGTAGTTGATGTTCTGCTGCCAGTGCAGCATCTCCCATGATGCTGTCAACATGGTCGACCAACTGTTTTAGCTAGGGCGAAGGACCAGAGAGAAGTGTACACTCATCGAGTACAAGAAGGCACGCTCGAACACCCACAGACACGTAACAGTACTTATGTACACATTAGGTCCATGCTAAAAAGGGTGACACAAAAAACTGTGTAAAGATAGAGAGTAAAACAGTGAGGCTGGAAATGAAGAGATACTTGCTTTCTAATGCAGATAGTACAATCCTGCGAATAAATGGCAAAGGTAACATTCAGGTTACCAGTGACTAATCACTTTGTTCTTTCAAAAGTGAGAAGAAGGACAACCCACTGTAAAAAAACACAACTCTCCTTGTTTCAAAGTCTTCTGCTCAACACACAATTGAAAACATAGGAATGGTATTTGGGATGGTGAACAATAGGGCTGGGTCATCAAACAAGACTAGGTTAAAACCTCGTATATGGCTGGACCGTGTACACTGGTTCCCAACCTTTTCACTCTGGGAACTTCTTTCTTATCATTGAGTAAGCTGATGACATATTTTAGGGATATGTCCTATCATATTAAATTTATAACAATAACAGTAGAAAACAACTGATAAACTGTACAATTAACACAAAGGCCTAACTGCAGGAAGTTTGTGTTAGATTAGTAAATCTGATGAATTTTGAGAAGATTATTTCCTGTGAATATCGCATCAGAGATAAGTTTTCCTGATATCTGTTGAAACTTATCTTTTACATCTCATCTTTCTATTAAACTCACTCCACGCTGATGTATGTAGTGCACAGCATGCACCACCAGAGCTCAGTCTCCTTTCTCTACTGGTGGAACAGGCAGCTGAGCTGAAAGACACTGTGATATCTAGTGGTGGAGGGATAAGTTTTAAGACTGTAAACAGTCGGTGACCAGCAACAGCAGAAAGAGACTGTGGGGGAAAAAATGCATTTTTTATATCTAACTGTTAAAAAACCAGAGCTGGCATTTGTTGGAACAGTGGACATACTGACTAGATTACTATCAAGAGTAACCAAGAAACCAAGATGGTGTGGGTTAGTGGGGGCGGCCCCACTGGTATCAGAATTTTTAAAACACAGTGAACTTCCTTAGCACAAGACACAGACCTTGTTTACAGGTGTAGCAGTGCATACAAATAGCCAACATGAAAACTGCATAAAGCTAAAGAAACTGAGACCACTTAATGTTCAAATCAGGCCTCACATTAAAAAACACTTAGATGCCAGGGGTGAAGGGCACCACTGAAGCTGAAATTAACAGTGTTGCATTGTCCTTTGTCTCATCACCTCTTAACAATGCGTGGTGTGCACACAGACTGGACACCGAGACAGTTATATCATGACTGGGGAGAGAGAGCATTCCATGGGCCATTTAGCTTCAAAGTCATCAGTGCATCATTTAAAAACTGCACTGTTTAATGGGGCTCAGACTGCCTTTGTTGCTCATATTGCCTAAGGGCACACATTTTTGGCATAGAGGATGCCTCTGCACACTATCCAGCTATTTGGTCTCAGTCACTGCCTCTGATGTCCACCGGTCTGTGTCTGTCACTCTTATTCTCCCTCAGCAGGTCTCAGTCTTCTCTCTGTTGGTCTGTTTGATATCTTACTCACCTAAACCCTTTCTCTTCATGACTATCTTTCTGCTTATGTCTTGTGTTTTTTAAAACCATGGATGGCACAAAAAAGAGAATTTGCTCCAATTCACTACCCCTTTGAAAGAAACATTAACCTGCACAAATAACTCTCCCTCTTGCAAAATCTCTTTTACACACACACACACACACGCAACTAGCAATGCAGACAAATGTATTCCCAAACACATCAATCTCACTCCAGTCATGCATGAAGACAGACACACATGCATGCACAGAGAATCCATAACTGCCATGACTCGCATTTGACACGTCTCATACAACAGCTAAACAGCATCTCCTACAGGCAAAGATTGGAGATGAAATACCTGCAACTCTAATATAATCTTACTATTCATCTATTCATGCTCAAAAAGGGAGTAAAAAGGAACATGACAAAGTCAGAGGGCAGAACACATGAAAAAAAATAAGAGGGTAAAGAAGCAAAGCTCAGGAGATGGAGCTGAAGTTTTATTTTTCTTCACTTGTTGACCTAAAGTCACCTTGTATTGAGGTGTTCACAGCTACTGCAACAAGTGCAGACGACAAAATCCCAGAGAGGGATAGTGAATGACAACCAATAAGATACAAAAATAAGGTTGTGAAGATCTTAAGCAGAGAGTGGTGACAAAAACCAAAACTGTCGACTTACATCCTGAAAAAGCCGTCGGTCCTGCGCCAGACGTTTGGATGCGAGGGTTTTGGTGACATGATAGAAGGTTAGCAGCGCTCTGTGCTGCTGCAGGCCATCCTGACCCTTCACAGACTCGAGCAGAATGGGGATGAGCTCTGGCCACTGCCTGGGGCAGTCCAGACGGGCCACCTTGGCTATCAGTACTGCAATCTGGGTCGCTATCTGTTGGAAAAACACAGAAAGAAAATAAATTACCAGAGGCAAAACATAAACACAGCAGAAGGTGGCTACGCCAAAGAAAACTTGACAGGAATTTAACTACTTCTAGAACATTCTGTATCTCATAATTTAATAAAAAGTTCTCAGGTGCAATTTTAAATGAGCCTTCTGGATAAGTAGGACAGGAATTACTATCCTATTATATACAACATTGTGTGCATACTATCTTATATTGACTGAGATTGAATCAGTTGCATAGATCATAGATCAAGTTCCTTTTTAAACAGATAACTCGCAAAGGTCAGGTGTGTTACATGTTTATAGCCATTACTACTAGAAAAGATATAGGGCTACCAGTATTGCAAAAATAATCAGACAGATAATGACTTTTTCATATATATATATATATATATACGCACACACACATATATACATATACACATATATATACATACACACACACACACACACACACACACACACACACATACATATATATATATACACACACATATACACATATATATATATGTGTGTGTGCATGGGCATGTGTATAACAGCCTTGTTACTATTTGAACACCACCTTTAATAACTGATTTTTTTCAGACAATATAAGCATAAGCTGATTTTGATTTGAGAGGTGTGGTTCACACATCCTTCCAAAACAGTTTAATATTCACAGTTTTATCATATAAGGAAAACCTAGGACTGTTACTATTTGAACACCATCTTTAATAACTACTGTAATTTTTAACATCACATAAGCATATGCTGACTTTGAGCTGACAGCTGTGTTTCACACATCCTGCCAAAATATTAAAAAGGACTACTTTACCCATTAAAAAAACATTTCAAAATCCCATATTAGAGATGTGGTCCTTGGTGGTAACAACATACACTGTTTTGCCAGTTTAAGAACACTCTGCTAAAACTTATCCACTCTAATGCAACCGCCTGCAATAAATCTTACCTTAGTCATAAGTTATAATGTCCATTTTATGTTGAAACTGTTTCACAAGTGTTGATTTTGGAGGCTGTGCTTCTACAGTGATGTTCAACTGTATTGCAATATGCTAAGAGGTGCTTCTAATATTTTGTCCACCCAATTTATATCCATAATAATAGACAAAAAGTCGATGGCCCTGTTATAACCATATGCATATCACGCAGGTAATCTGTAAATACCAACAGGGACTGTTTTATAACATTACTTTGAAGCTTATGACATCTTTAGCTGACCTAATATTTCTGTGAGGGCAGTTTCATATTTAAATCCCAAAGCCTCTGGAAAGATGGCTTGAAATAGTAAGAATGCAAATATTATGTTAAAGTTGAGTGTCTCATTAAGTATCTACAAAAATCTGAGTTAAAATAAATGTTTCCAACTGGTTCAAACAGCTTGTTTTAAGGATAATGGGATTTCATAAGACTGTGTGGGCTTGGCAGATCACGTTTTGATTGACAGCTCCTTGGATCCCACCTTAGTCAACTGTCAAAGCTGAGCACAGCAGAGTCTGCGTGGTGCAGCCCCATCTGTTCCAGCACTCTGACTCTGGGTGCGTTCGTAAATCTAATCTGACGCTCTAAACTTAAATGAGAGCTGCTGTTTTAAAGCCACAGAGTGCTCTATTTCTACATGACTTAACGAATGGTTAAATTCATCACACATTCGCTTTGCTGCTCCTTGTGTGCCCGAATTGCGCTCTGACACTCCCAGAGTGTGGTGATCTGGATAACAGAACGGTACAGTCCAACAGCTCTCCGACTCATGAAATTGTGGGATTTTAATTTGACATGTTAGATTAGTAACTGAGACCTGACCTTGAAGTTTTGATTGGCTTTATCCATATTACATGACATGGATTGGCAAATCAATCTAGCTTCAGGAAACTGTGAAAAAACTAGAAAGACAGTTCTTCATATTTTGATTGAGGCTAATGTCAGATCATTTTTTATGCATGTTAGACCATAAAGTACATGTTAAAAAAGTTTTTGGTGATTTTGGTTCCAAAATCTAGCCCATTGTATTACATAGTTTAAAGCAGCAAAGCAGCTTCTTTACTTTTAGCTTTCATGCAAATTAAAAAAATGCACCGCAGGATTGAATGATGAATGATTGAATGTTTGAATGTTTGAACAATGCCACCAGCAGCAACACGCCCAGGCAACCAGATGGAATTTTCATTGTAGCTGCTGTTTTTAATCAACTCATCCTTCAACTCCAAAGATGCAGCAGGATCAAGGACAAATGTAATTTTGTTTTTTAAACTTTGTTAAAAAATGACAAATAAATCTATCTTCTACCTTCTGAAGCCAGGCGAGGTCACAAAATTATAAACTGTCCACACTGCACTGGAAGACCCATACTCGTGTACAATCCAGATCGATTCGACAGGCTGCGACTTGTGAGACATACGGTGTTCAAATAGCATTCATTGCTTGCCATATGGACATATCAGTCCTGATGTTGCAGGGTTTTCCCTCAGGGATATACAAGCTGTAGAAACCAGGATGGATGGCTAACACTGAATGGCATGTCCCCTCAGACAAATGTATTACACACCGCTTGATTCTGAATTATTTGTTTGTTGCAGCTCCCCCCTGAGAACTGTAAAAATAATGCTTTATCAACAAACTTTTGTGACCCTCAAATTATATCCCCATATGCAAAGCATTTTGCCTATAGCGTGTGATGCTGAACGTTATCTGTAGCTGTGCAGATTTATCATTTTTGCTTTATCTGTGAGGTTATTCTAGATAGCAGTTGCCTCATTATGTCCCATCCAAAAATGTAAACTTAAATGATCCTTTATTTTTACTTATGTTTATTGCTTAAGCTTATTTAGAGCTTTTTAGTTAACAAATGTAAGCAGATTGGCCATACTTAGTGAATAGGCATCTACATTACCTGTTTTTCAAAACAGTACACTTACAGCACATGTTTAAATGAAAGTTTTATCACCTTCTCTTCATTTTTTATCTTCATCATAATTTCCCTTTTTGTCTATGATATTTGTTTGTTTTTTTGTTTGAATAGAACAGCTGGTCTGACTAAATCTAGATAAATCTACATCTTGTGTGATGCTTTTACTCATTTTCTTTGTACATTATATGGTTTTATACTGAGTGATACTAATCAAAAAGAGTTTCTTTGTAGCAGTTTTTGATGATGAATCCATTTTTTTCATATCACATTTTTCCTCACTTACCTGATTGACAGGCTCATTGAAGTTTGTGATGAGACCAGCACGCAATGATGTCTTCTCCTCTTCTGATAAAGCACTGTGAACAAACCAACCAGAGATAATGGTGAGACGAGGTCAGCGTGTCGAGAGAATGGATAAAAGTAACAGTGACGCAATATCTCGACTTACCAAAGAAAGAAATCAACACAAAAATTAATCAGTACAGACAGATATATCAATGTGTGTGGTTAACAAGAATGACATACGTAGGTCGATAATTATGTTCGCCTGAACACCGGTGAAACATCACTGAAACACATTTTTCAAGCATTGCCTGTCTGTCTATATTCTTTGATCATGCGTCACTTATGGGGCAGCTTTATTGAATGGATTAAGGATTTTATGGACGCAGAAAGACACAAATTCTACAAAGGAAAAAATAAAACAAAGCCAAGATTTTAACCCTTTAACTTCGAGACACAAGCACAAACCACTGAGCCACCATTTCACATTATGACGACAGGGTGCCAGTCATAGAATAGAACTGAATAGTCTTTATTGTCATTGTATTGGTACAACGAAATTGAGGGTGCTCCCAGAAAGCTGCCGTACACTATAGATGATTTAAAGTAGCATAAGACAATCACAACATACATGCATACATGTTAAAACAGGTATTCCCTTAAAAATAGAGACATGAGGGTAAAATATGTACTCACTGAGCCTCATCCTGGCATTGTTGAATGCAGCTCATATCTTAAGAGACCCCTTATAATTTCATTTCGGATTCTAGACATGCAAACCTCAAACTTTAATATGGGGAAGATATAAATATGACATCAATCTGCCAAGTTGTTATGGGATCAATTAAATCCCTTTATAACACCAGTGCAGGACCTGCCAGCTGCCTGATTTAATCAGTAAGCTTTGGATAAACCCTCTGCTCTCCTCCAACTCAATTCTTGTAGTCTGCAACATGAGCCGAAGGTGTGTGCAAAAGAGTGACAGTGTCAATCTGTTAAAAAGAAGAGATTTTTACTATAATTTAGCCTGCTCTACCAACTTCAACTGCTGCTGGAGTGGGAGAGAGTGTTTGATGTGAGGAAGAGTGGGGAATGACTCACTCTGTAACCTTAGGCAAAGTGAGAGGAGGTATGGGTGGAAGACAAATTACTACGGGGGAGAGTGTAAATTAGTGAAACAAGATTTACAACACATATATTTTGAGAATCTGGGAGCGAGGCAAGCTTTAAAGAAATACGGGACGAGAGATTAAAATATATATTAACATAAGCAAGTGTGTGCCTGAGCCTTGTTTTGGGTTTTTAGGCTAAAGAAACCACAAAATCTGAGGACTGGAGGAAAAAAAAGAAAATCAAGAAACGCACAAAGATGGTTCACAGAGAATAAAGTTATCCTGCAGACACAAGAGACAAAAACAGCAAAGCTCCAAATTTTTTGGGGCTACTGTCTTATTTTGGTTCAGCCACATAATTTTATGGTAGGAATAACATTTAAATTTGCAATGTAACTACACAGCTTTTTCATGTTAATCTGAGGCGGGTTGTATATAGTCATTTGATCAACTATAAATAAGGTTTTCTGCTTTAACATTTTTCAGTTGCATGAAAACAACACAGAACAAAAGCATTTTTGGCATGAAAACACCTTTCCCATAAATGTAGGTGGTTAAGATGAGGTTCTCAGTGAAACAGATCATTCATCACAGCTGCACCTGCCAAGGGTTGGGTACCATTCACATCAGCCACCTCTTGTCAGACTCCACGTTCTCACCCAGTTGCCCTCTCAGGTATCGACATTAGGTCCAGATACATGTAACATGAACTGGCTCTCAGTAGTACTGAATTCATCTGGTTGTTCCCCTTAAAAGTGCCCTAGAGTCTGGTAACTTTCCTTTACTCTTGCCTTTGATTTTCTACTTCTGCTTTTTCCAAAAAGGTCAAAAGTTATAGGCATTCAAAGAGCAGTTGGTGCTTACGTAACAGTGTTTATTTTGTGTTTAAGTGTTTAATTCAACTTGCAAATCCCTTTTGCATGATGCATTTTGGTTTTACTTTGTTTACTGTGAATGTTTACATCATTTTTAGGTCACTCTAAGCAATGAAATGAAAAGTATTTTAAAATCCTTTCAAGGGAAAAGCATCTCAGCAAACAGGAATGAGCATGCTTGTCAGAGTTTTTAAAGAATTATGCTAATGTGAGCATTCTCCACTTAAATAAACTTGCGGTGTCTTGTAAACCTGTGTAGGCAGGGCATGTTTGAATGCACGACACACATTAACAAAAAGCATTCAAATGTCAAACTAAGGCACACTCTGTGTGCAAAAACAGACTGATATTGTTATAGGAAGATACCTTACATCAGTCAAAAGCCAGTGTATGACCTGTACACAAAACACCTCAAATACGCTTACAAAAATAATTCAACCAAATGAACGTATGTAAATTGAATTTGCAATATATTGCTCATAGCTTTCAAAAATTTCAATTTTCACGTCTGACACTGTGGGGCCACCTGCAGACTAAACTGAGACACGTGACAGCTGTCTGACTGCTGACAGAAACTGCTTTGAGGTACACCAGATTACTGAGCCACAGTTTATATTATTGTTATTACCTGATCTATGTCTTTCAAAAATGTCAGTTTTAATAAATGTATTTTTAACCTGGCCAAAATCTGTACTTTTCTGAACTAAAAACTTAATGCAGCCACAAAATTTAAAAAATCTGTCAATTTGTTACAATAATATTACCACTACTGACAGAAAAAATGTGTCCAGTTAATTCTAGCACTAACAATGTAATCAGGTCCACTTGTAACATCAAGAACCAGAGCGTTTCGGCTTGTGGTCTTTACCATGATGATCCTGATCTGGTCTGGTTAAAGTATTAAATCATTCTTTAAACTACTAGTGTTTGTAGTATAGGTTTAGACCTCTTCAGATTTTCTCCTTTCTCCATGCACCTCAGAAGTGCATGAAGTCTTGCCAGAAATCCCTTCTACTAACAGTCCAACTAGCCAGGGGACAGCAGCTGCAGAGAGCAATGTTTTAGCCTATTTAATTAATATTTCATCACTTTGTGATGTTGAGTTAAAAAACAATTTCTTGGATGAAGTACTGTAATTTCACATATCTTTTAAAATACCTTGAATTACACAAGTAAGTGGAAAAGCCACCAAATATAGCGATGACATTAAAGCTGCTCTGTTTAAATCAATGATTCAAGTCACTGGGCAGAGAGCTTCGAGGTGATTTTCAGTTACTCATTCGAAGCATCACATTTTTTAACTGACAGGGAGACTGAAAACATGGGACAGACGTGAGGTCTGTCTCCAAACATGGCAAGGATTGTTTCTAATGTCTGACACTCTCACTGCGCATGCTCTCGCAGTGTCAACACTCTGACAATTTGTGAATTCAGTACACATAAGCTAGAAGAAAGAGCCCTAAAGTGTTTTTTAAGTCATGCGAAATTTGGGCCAGGCTTTATCTTGCACTTCTTTAATTCTTGATGTTTCAAAATATCTGTCAGTTTTTTTGCTGTAAAATATTTTCAATCAAGAATCCATTTCAGACGTGGGAGACCTAAAAGAATATGAAAAACACTGTTGTGCCTTGTTCTACTTCCAGTAGGGGTATCTCACAAACTAAGTACTTTTCAGGGTTTTCCATTCAGCCTAGTTCCACTGAGTGTTTATTTTTCTGCTTCAAGATGAGACGAGGTAATACTTTATAGATCAGAAGAAGTAAGGTGTATATTATGTACAGCACGTATCCAACACTGAAACAAACTACAAATAAAGCCATGCAGGGTTTTCAGTCACGCTCTCTATTGTTTTTTTAAGATAATTCTCAAAATGTCCTATTGTCATTTATGCATAATTATTGCATAATACACAACTGATTCCGCTCTCATAATTCTAGCATTATAGACAAATGTCAGGCCTGGGTACAGTCCTCCTGGATAGCCGCAATAATAAAAAGTCATGAAAGGGAGATTTTTTTTCCAAGTTATGAAAAAGCAAGTGACCTTTTTCCACAGCAGACCTTTTGACTTGTCACAGCAGAAAAAGCACACGTGGAACTAATATCATTAAAGATGGCTTCATTACACTTAAGAGACCCATTCAGCCATGCCACTGAGCCAGCATGCACAACACCAAAGGTGTGGAGCAGGCAAACCATAATGTGCTTTAGTCATTAATTATAACATGAGATACATTTGTTTTCTGAGCTATGATATGCCAAAATATCTCTCAAATGGCCTATTTAGTCAGGATTGACTTTTCCTTGTGTTATAATGTTATACTAAAAGCTGGCTAAATAAAACTGATGCCAAAGTAAAGGGCTTGCTGTTTTATTTTATGCTTATTGAGGGAGTGATGCAAAACAAAACCACATTATCCAGTAATGTTGCACTGATCACAAATTACTAATTTTATTGTGCCTGCATTTGGTTACCATAGCTCTTTTCACACAGCCTGTTCAAGGCAGGAGTATTGTGCCATTATGCCACCTTGCTGTTCTGTATAAAAGGTATGATCTTGGCACAGGGCAAGAGAGTTGTCTCACCTTTGAGCTGGCAACAGAGGTAGTAACAAGTCGAAAAGAGGTTTATGTAAAAGGGACAGCTGGCAGAATGGGCCTGACGTTCTAACAGCGTGTTATGTAGTGACTCATCGCAGGAGATTTTAAAAGCAGCTAGAAGAAGAAGAACAGCAGCCAAAAATGTCTGCAAACTGGTAAAAAAAATTAGATTTGGGAGCTCCTAACCCTAACGAGCAAAGAACGATATCAGCTGCCATATAACAGAGGTGGTAAATTATTGTTATTGCCAGGTTACTGGCCACCGTCAAAAGGTGGCCGACATGTATGTTACACTAGAGGCAAATGTCGTATTACACGCCACGCCGTCATGCCTCGTTTGTTTCCGCGATGCTGACATGGTATCTCACACCTCAGCAGAATGATGCCTTTGTTTGGTTCTTCGTAAAAATGCAAGAGAGCCTTAGTAGTTGCAATACATAATTGCAAATACTGGTAAAAAAAAAGAAAAGACATACAATGTAATGTGGCCTACGCTCTGTACAGCGACACCACATAGTCCCAGGGAGTATCCAAGTATCAGAGTAATGGCAATGATCTAAAAGGTAATGACATAAATAACCCACGGACCAAAAGCCCTTGCACAGCACTTTGGCAAATGAAATTCAGTTTACTGAACTACAGTACTGACAAGAGTGGGGAAAAAAAACTTTAGGAGAAAACTTCAGAAAGAAAGAAGAGAAAAGCAATAATTTGAAGTGGTCAAAGAGTGGCCACAGAGTGCTGAGGCAGAACTGATTACCTCCGGCCAACCGCTGTCCTGAGAATTTAAGAGCAAATGTTCAATTCAAATCTAACAAAAGGCAGCTAGTCAGGTACCCAAAGACAGACCGTAGGCTTTGAATACTCAAAGCCGATCTACCACCAGACAAAAGAGGCACAAAGGAATAAACCCAGTATAAAATCAGAGCACAATGATATGAATAATCGGGATGGAAGGTAAAAAAGAGAAAGAGGAAAGCTGTGGAAAGTGGAGGAGGAAAAACTGCAGACGTAAGCTTTAACTGGAAAAAGACAATGAGGGAAATGAAGGCCATGAGGAAAAGGGACAAAATGTGGAAAAAAATGCAACTACAAATCTGTAACAAAAAAGATCTGAGGGGAATAACAAAGCTTCAAAAACAGGAAGAAAGATTAAAACTAATGAATAGAGACAAAGTAGGCGCGAACAAGAAAACAAAGGAGAGAATAACCAGTGGAAGCGAAAGCAGAAAAAGCCTACGATGGAAAAGCGAGAGAGAAGTTGACAGCAACAGGGAACTTGAGAGACATGCAGGCACTTACTGAGGCGCTACTCTCCTCCAGTATCTGTCAATGCCATTTTTGAAGTACAGCACAGCCAGCCACCTGACGTTCACATCCAGCATGTGGTTATTGAAGATATTCTATGGAGGGAAAAAAAACATATATGCTTAGCTAACATTGTTATTGTTAACTCAAATGGGTAGTAACGGGGAATTTAAGGACAGACACAGTTTAATGATGTGTGACAGCTCAGACTATACCAGAGAAAACAACTCTAAACTGAAGTATAATGATGCAGACCTGGGATGCCAATGTGCTACACTTTAAGGGGCGGCTCCATTAAAATGCAGGGTGCGCTGACTTTGTGATCTGGAGTGTCTAAGTTGTACACACTTATGTAGTTTTATTATCTTATAAGTGCTTAAAATTTCTGAGCTGTAAAATGTAGCCATAACCCTAGAAAATGTGGCTGAGTACTGTCACAGTGCTCTCAAAGTCATTCTCATAGTCACTGCAAAGGCAGGAGCCCCATAAAGAGCATCACATTTGAATATTGGCTGTTTTATTTTCAGGTTGGGGAGATGCAGGGACAAACATGAGCGAAATGAAAGAGGTTTTATTTTTGCTTTAATACAGATATAAAACCTCCTGTTCTGTATCAAGGGAGTGGAACGCCACTAGCAGGGCTGCAGAGTGTAATTATTGACTTGAATATGCAAGTAGAAATCTGCCCACTGCCACTAAACTTTTATTAGATGCAACAGTGCAACTGGAATTCAGCTGTCCTGGTTGACATTTCATTTATTGATGCTGTCCCTCATGATGTATGAGACAAAATTCTGCTAAATTAAATGAGACAGGGGACATCAAACACCTTTGGCTTAAGGACCACAGCTGCTCAGCACAAAATGAGGCATAAACTCAGTTGTGTAAATGGTAAACGGACTGTACTTGTAGAGCACTTTTCTAGTCATTTTGACCAGTCAAGGCACTTTCACACTACATGTCACATTCATCCATTCACACACACATTCGCACACTGGTGTCCGTGCCACCTGCTACTCAGTAACCATTTACACACATGCACACTCAAATGACGCAGCATCGGGAGCAGTGGTTCAGTATCTTGCCCAATGATGCTTCGACATGTTGATTGGAGGAGCGGGGGATCGAACTGCTGACCTTCCGATTAGAGGACGACCCGCTCTACCTTTGTCAATAACATCTTCTGAAATGTCAGAGCATCTGTGTCTTCATCAGAGATGAAAATCGAGAACTTGTTCTGAGTTGAGAACTGGCTCCAAATTGTCTGATCCACAGGAACTGTATTCCTCCAGGCTTATCAATAACTTTCATCAATGCCAGCATGTTTTTCATGGGCCTTATTCACCGATTGGTGTTTCATTACATTTTTATTATTCTCTTTTATTTTTAAGATTTTTTTATTGCTTTTATTGGATAGGACTGTTTTAAAAGTGCAAGGGGGAAAGAGACGGGGAATGACATGCTGCTAAGGGCTGAAGTTGGAATTAAACCTGAAGCTGCTGCAGCAAGGATCTTTGAAAATGAGACGGCTGCTCTGCTAGTTACTGGCGCTCTGGGCCATTATCAAATAAAAAAGAAGTATAAAGTTCTTTCAAAATAAACACTACCCTGACACTACAATTCACATCAGTTATGTTAATGGACACTATGCCATCTAATAATTAGTGATTGATCGTGCTAGAAAATGTCACAAGCAGTTTGGGCACGAGGGATAAAAAGTGACTGAGCAGCATTTATAATAACTTAAAGAATCATAGCCTGAAGTTGTCAAAATTCATCTTCTCTCCCCCTCTCTTTGTCTCCCTCTAAAAACACACACTCACACCTTGAAGAGGGCAGATGGGTGCTTATTTCAGTAGTGACAGCTGTGTATGATGCATAAAGTTTGAGGCTTCAAGGTCGGGTGGTCTAATAACACATATTTTTAACATCCCATTTTTCTTTTTGTGTGATTTTATATCCACTACTTATTACAGCTTGTTTGAAGTTCACTTTCTGCAGAAGTACCTCTACTTCAAAACAGATTTTTTTTTTATGTTTGGAGTCGTGTGCTATTTTGGGCATTCTTGACTTAGTTCTTTCAACTTTTTTGCTTCTTTGTCATCTTTTGTCTTCTTCTTCAGCTCCTTCTTTGCCTCTTTCTCCATCTCCTTCCTCTCCTTCTGTTTCTGTGTGTGCACACAGCCCTGCAGTGTCCTGCCCTCCTGGCGTTTACTTATGCCGATTAGGATTAACTGGCACGCTGTCTACATTCAGGCGCAAACAATGCTGCCGTTTTCTTAGGAGCTTTCTGGAAAACAAAATGTAAGAAAAAAAACGTAACAAGATATTGGTGAATGAGGCCCAATGGCGTCAAACTCATGGGTCTGTGCTGCTGGAAACCTGCCACAAGAAGGAGTCATTGTGGATAAAAAGAGGTGGTTCATTTCACAAAGAAAGATGACAACAGTGCTGCTTGAAATATCTGTATTGTAAAATGATTATGCCTTTTTTCTACTTTGTTTCTACACTGTATGTGGTCAGACTCAGAGAAAAAAAACAGTTGTGTTGATGGTGATAACTTTGTGTAGGCCAACTTGTTTTCCACACAGAAAATTTATCAGGAATAAATAAGGGAATCAATAAAGAATAGGACTGATAATCAGAATCGATAATGGCTCTGGTATCAATAAAATGTAATCAAGTCCCATCCCCAGTCTTCTATAAAAATAAAACAATTAGGGGTTAGACTTTAAAATCTGTCTTAGATCACTGAAGGGCAGGCACAAAAACACGTCTGACACACAAGTCGTTATTGTATATTTTAAATTGCAGATACTGTGTGCTGTGATTACACGATTAGCCAGAAAGGTCTGAAAAAATGAAAACCACATTAGTTTGTGGATCTCATATTTGTGGATTGGGTGCATGAAATTGTGAGATATACTCTGGCTTAAACAGGACTTTGTGTTGTCTATTGTCTCCGTTTTCAACAATGTATTCAGGACAAAAATATAGAAAATAATACATTTTCCTGTGAATGGAATAAGTCTTTGTGCCTCGCTAGGCAGAACACATCCCAAACCAATTTCTCCACTGAATAAACAGAGATGAAACTGAAATCCATCTTCTCATTTACACCCAACTGAGACAGTAAACAAACACATCTCCTAAAAGGCCAGGGTATTCCTTAAAGGATCAAGATAAGCTTTGCAGTGAACATGCAACAAAAGTTAGGTGCTGGTCAGCGCAGAGATGACGGCCGGCTGATTTATCAAATTTTATTTTCATTTGCAATTTTGGCTTCCAAAAATTTTGAAAACAGGATAACTGAGATAAAACAATTATTGTGCTGCATTCCGTTTTGCAATGATGCTCTCGTTTTGTCTTACATTATGAATTTGGTGCACCCAGTTCCTTTACAGTGGTGTGCTCAGTGTGGCCAATTTCACGACTTTCTTGCAAGATTTAGTGACTTTTTAGACCCTCTGGTGACTGTATTTCTAAAAATAACCCACTGCCAGTGCAACCACTACAGGCGCAGCATATTGTGCTGTCATTACGTTACGAGGCAGAACTCTCAGGAAGGCCACTAACATTTCATTGCATCACCCGAATGTGTCCATTAGTGGAACAAAAAACCTGGAGGGCAAGTCCTTGAGCATTCAGGCAGACTCCCACTGCAAATTTCGGACCGTGCCAAAACAGTAACTAGCACTATAGAGCATTAATCGCTCGAAAGTTCCTATCATTGTTTGAATTCAGCCACATAAAAACTTACTTAAGTGCATTAATAATGAGCAGAAACCCAACGCCGCCCTGCTTTTCTGTAAGATACACCACATTCATTAACATCTCCAGTCACTAAAGTTTTAGTAGTTGTCACTTCAGTAGATTTATTTCAATTATTTGATACCATCCCTCACCAGAAGGACAGAGTAGAAGCCTGGCTGCGTCTCCCACTGTCGGAGCTGCTCCTCTGCTGGCTTCAGCAAAGCTGTGTCCTGACTGGTAGCTTGGGTTAAGGCCTGCAGCACCACTGAACTGGCACCGTCCATATCCATAGCTGGATATATCTGCAGGGGAGGAAGGAAGAGGGAACAGACAAGAGAAGACTCTTATTACACTTGTTGTGAAAACTTCTGGCTGAGTTTATGGGGAAAAAAACCCTTTTAAAATAGATTCACCGTAGGGAAAAACAGCATAATAAAACATCAACTGAGAGCTGAGGCAGTCAAATTACATCTACAAAAAAGTGTCAGAACAAGGAATCTTCTGTTTTGCTTTGTTTGGCTTTATCCCTCTCTCACCCATTTTTATTATAGATCAAGCTGCGCTGAAATCACTGTCAAACATAGTGAGAAGGAAACAAATCCTTCTGAATAAAGAAAAGCACACCTGATAGAAACATTGGCAGTCATCTCTCCCACGCAGGGAGCTGTTTTATGTCCCAGATAGTATTCAAGCACCCCAGCTTCACAGGTCCAATGGTGTTTTTCAGTTTCAAACAAAGTACCTGAGTCAGTCGCCTCTGTGCCTTTGGCAGATAGATTCTCGGATAGAATAATAAACCGTAACCAAACCTACTTTGGGATCATGAATCCTCCCTTACGGACGTCATATCTCAACATCTCCAAAAGAGTTTGTCAATAATAGGATGACTGTTTATTTTCTCTTAACACAGCAAACATCTCTCCTTCTTCACTTTTGAGTGCATCCTCAATAGTTGCAGAGAATATCTCTGACAAGCATGAGATGCCTGTCAACTAGTCATATCAAGATATTGCAGTCAGGAGCTACAAGATGCCGTTATTCCACTCACTAATTAAATTAAAAACACACCTCTCGTCACAAAACAGACTATCTCTTTATGAAGAAACTGTCATCTGTGAGATCAGGAGAGGTAGTGTGGTCAAAGAAAGGTTTCATTCCTAAGTTTCAATGAAGATTATTGAGCAAGGCTGCCATCTGCAGACCAGAAATAAACATCCATCACCATGATCCAGTGCATGCTCCTGAAAGTGCATGTGAATAGGTGCCGTCTTCACGCAAAAATACAGTAGCAGTGCTTTGGAAAGACCTGTTGTCACATTACAGAGACAGATTATTTTTAAAAACAGTCTGAATTATTAATTTAGTAATAAATCTATTACTCTGTGAAGGTTCTTTTTCTGGTGAACCCAGCAAATGTAGCACCAGTCTGCTCCTAACGAGATTAATGAAAGGCATTTATGTCTCTGGTGGCGGTCATGCATTAAAGGGATCATTTTCTACATGAAACTGCATAAGAGATAGAAACCCATCTGCTAACCATAATCAGTGGTGGAGTAACTAGTAGAGACTTTTGAGTATCTGTACTTTACTTAAGTGTTTTTGGAAACTTATAAATTTGACTTCACTACGATTGAAAGACAATTACAGCACTTTTGATTCTACTACATTTCTACAAAGGCTCTCGTTACTTGTTACTTTTACTTTGAAGTCAGTGGAGGATTTTTTTTTTCTTTTCTAAAATGCAAAAGTCCATAAATCAACAACAAATTGTTTGTACTGACAACAGAAGTCCATTTCTGGAATTTGGTGGATGTTTCCCAAAAATTAAACTGAGAGGTATTTTTTGGTTGTGAATTTATACAGTTTTTAGTGAGATATTTCTATCTAGCAAAGTTGCTGTTAAACAGTTCACGTGTGTTAGTGGGATGTTAAGGTAGGTAATTTTATTTTATTTTTTTGTTATTTTATTCATTATTGTTGAAAGAAGCCGCATCTACAGCAATTCCACTGTTTGCCAGACAAAGCTTTGGCTGGAGGATGAGAAGACTTTTGTTTTGAACTAGATGATACCACTTCTGCAGCTGTTACATATGCAGTGACAGGAATGATCATTTTAACCAAAGATTATTGCCAGTTTTATTGACTGAATCGAGTAATTTTGGTGTCGGTGTGAGCAGCACTGGAACACAAACGCTTGAGCCCCCCCTACAGCTCACCCTTAGTGGAGCTCCGTCCTTCAGCACAGAACAGGAGAATTTTAACATTTTTCATAATGAGGACACATCATTTCAGACACAAATTAGTGTGTCTAAGTTGGAACACTGGACACAGTGCTCTAACTATTATTTAACTATTACAATTATTTGCTGTTGATCGATGCCGAAACTCCAGAGACCAAACAATTGTATTTGGGACAGCCTTAATTCTCAGTGCTGACACTGTCACCGCAAGACTCTCAAAAATGATCATTAAGGTCAGGTACTTTTTTCCACAGTAGGTGACACCCATGAAAAGGACAGGAAATCAGTGTAAGGTAGGGATGTCTTGATCAGATCAGAAGGATCAGTATTAGGCCTATCGATGTATGTTTAATAACCACAAACAGCAACAAAGGGTACAATGCTGTAATAAGTAGAATTGTGGCTGATTTTTATTTGATGTGACTGGGAATGTTAAAGTGCAGCTATAACACTACTTTGAGGAGGAGCTGTGATTATAGCTCTCATTTTAAGTGTTCTGTGTTTTGATTACAATGCTACACTAAGTGGATTTGAGAGAAATCTCTAAAAACATATTTTAGTTTGTTTACTGTTCTTTTGTTGAAAAACATGATGCACTAAGTGGCACTGTGATAAGAGCCATCAAATAATATTTTTTAAATTGTTTACTTTGTTATTTTTGTAAAAAATAAAATGAAATCCCTCAGGAACTGGACGCAGGGATGTTTTCCTATATTGCATTGCAGAGCTATTAAACTGTCGAGCATATACACCGGATTGATCTTTATAACTTTAAAGTGTGCATTGTGCAGTTGTATTATCCAGGAAAGTGTCAGATCTGGACTCAGAATCAGCAGATACTCAATATCAAATGACTCTGATTGGGATGGAGGGCAAAAAAAATTTGATCAGGACATCCTTAGCTACTACTGTCAGTTTTACAATTGTGTTACACCGTCTTTAACTATAAGGAGAGTATCAATACTCGTACAACATCCATACAGCTGAAATGTGGTCAGATGTTGTTGGTGGCACTTCTCTATCAGTCCACTGGATCTGTAACATCACAGGTCTCTTCACAGCATAAATGTTTTATCATCATTTTAGAAGAAGCACTGGTGGTACTAAAAACAATAGTGATGGCCTCATTCTATTCAAGTGTCCCAGTAAGCCATGGCAGTGTGACAGTGAACAAACATGCCCAATACCAAAGCAGCTTGATGGAATTCAGTCATTAGCATTTTATTATTTACACCTATGTTTATCCTACTGTGATATATATCTATTGCCAGATTTTTTATTTGACCGTTTCCCAACTAAAGCGCACCTTTGCACCTGCCATTCCCAGTACACACTGTGTTTTGACCAGTTCAGATATGCGTGCACCCTCACCACACAAATTTACAACAGGAAACTTTCTGGACTTGACGGTCTGCTATTGACAATTTGTAGAGCAAATATGCCAGCTGTGTAACAGGTAAATTAGCATGCTAGCATACGTGGTGACCCTAACAGTCAAGTGGTATTGTATTGCACCTGTGTGAAAAATCTTTCAAGTCAACACTATGGAGTCCAATCTAACATTATTCAGCTAAATTACCTGAGTGCTGCATATGCAATGGCCTCTGCCGCTAATACAAGCTAACGTTAACCTGGCTTTCAAATTATGACTGAGAAAATATGTAAGCTAGCAGCATAACTTCATCAGCGCGCTAATAAACGCTAAATGCTGGAAGCATTAACTTTAATTCATCAGCTAAAACGTTATCTTCGGTGCGATAAAGATTGATTTAACTAAAATTGTATTCGTCCTGGTCCATTAAATATACATCTATATGCAGCATTAAAGAAAAGAAACGTTGTGATAAATGACTTCAACATCCACACACAGTAACATCTGCTAAACTGCCTGTCTGTAGAGAGGGTTACTTAGTTTTTGAAGCGCAGAGAACCAAACAAAGCTCAATGGTAACTTAAGGGTTCAAAAAATAGTGGCAACTGTACCATTAACGTTACATTTCTCACAATTTACTTCATTAGCTCTGAAATATTCACAATATAGTCCAGGTGGCTCTTGTGGACCTCTGTGTGTGTGCCATGTATAATAAAAATAAGACACCCGTACGTTCACTAATGCAAGTGGCGACGCTGAGTTTCAAAATTGTGCATACCCCAAACACCAAGCTAACTTTGGGCTAGCTAGCAAGCTAAACTTATTCAACGCGTAACCAAAGGCCGACAGCGTCCGTGATGATAAACAACGTCTTTATTCAAGCAAATGTGTCACAACAGAAACATAAAACCGGACTCACCTGAAAGTACGACGGTAGAAAAACGGAATCTGTGCCGTAGCAGTGGCTGCTAAAGCTCTGCCAATGGTAATGTAATGGGAGATGGAAACACACGCTTGTAGGAATGGCGCGAGCAACACAGCAGGCGCGCGCTGATGACGTGTGAGGTTTAGCAGGAGTCCGTCGTCATGAATGAATGGAGCCAGCTGCTGCTGTATGCTGCAGATACACAGACGGGAGTATCATCAGTGCCCCTTACCATCAACATTGTTGTCTTTTGGATGTATTTATAGCATGCTGAAGCTATGCATTAATAAAACTATAACTTTTTTTGAATTTTGCGTTTTAAGAAATTATATGGCATAGCAACACAGGAGTAAACAACGCAATAGAAAAAAACTGGACCCTAGAAATGAAATACATACACACGCACATATATACACGAAGAGATAGATAGATAGATAGATAGATAGATAGATAGATAGATAGATAGATAGATAGATAGATAGATAGATAGATAGAATCTCACAACAGTCTAAACCCCCCAAAATTTAAATTTAGAATGCACAAAAATCCTCACAATTAAGAAGCTGGGCCCAAGGAGTGTTGGCATTTTTTGTTAAAGAGACTACATAATGACTTAAATAGAAAATTCATTATCAAAATATCTAATATTATATCAAAATTGTTGCAATTGAATGATCGGTTAATGTTATCACAGTATGTATTCATATTCCAGCATGGCAATTTAAATTGTCAGAATATATCAGAATGGCCAGACTTAATTAATTTAGCAAATTAAATACCTGTTTAGTCAAATCAAGAAGAATCAATCAAGCCAGAGGATACACAGTAACATAAAAATCCAAATGAAGTTGTGTTTCTGGCCACCTAACAAGTACAACATTCACTTCTTGCCAACCAGCTAAACAGGTTCTGAAAGATGGGTTGTTAGAAGCTCCGTTTTCTCACCCAGTCACATGTTTATTTTGGCTCTGCACCAGAGAGTATACATCCCTTTTCACAGTTGACCTAACATACTCATACAAAGATAAACATCTTCTTACATGTTCATTGCTGATTTTGGTGAATACAATCAAATGTGCTTTTCTTGCAAACAAGATATTCTGTATCATCACATAAAGGATACATGTAAACACGTGTGATTGATGTGGTTCAAAATGTGATTTGAAAAAAATCAATGGCCCTTTGTTTTCATGTAATTCATTATTTATTTTTATTATATTTGTATGTATATTTTATTTTTCAACTATTACCACTGTTGTTAGTATTCTTGTGTATTTTTTTTAAATCTGATTCTTTTAATTAATGTATTTATGCTTTTCTTTTGTTTTTTTTAAATTTGTTCCCAAATTTATTCTACTTTTCAGGGGTCCAGTGTGGGTAGGGTTAAACCTAAGATGGACATTTACACACCCTGCACACATAACAGGAGCAATTACCACACATACAGTGTGTCATTCAGGAAGGCATTGAAAAAGTGCAAGTATTGAGGGCAAATAGTTTGTATGTATTTGCACAGAACCAAAGTACAAGTACTGTACGTCTGCAAAGGACAAACAGGTAAAAGGCAAGTCAGTTTTGAAAATATGACAAATTTTAGTCAGCCTGCAACTCTCCACACAACATCTCATCAGTTTTGAGTGAAATGTACATATGCTATTCATGTGTGTACATGCAAGTTAGAGGTAGACTGAGTGTGTGGTGAGAGTGAGTGTGTGTGTGTGTGTGTGTGTGGGGGGGGGGGGGGGGGGGGGGGGTTCTTCAAATGGGAGTGTCCTCTGGCAGGGTTATTCCCTTCTCTTTCTGCTGTGCTTTTTTTATAGTGAATCACTGAACTAAAAACTTTCAGAGCAGCCAGTTTAAAGCTGGAGTTTCTTGTTGTGCCGGACAAGCATGGATTTAATGGAACTGTTTTTCATTTCAGTTGGTGCTACAGTTATTGTCTTCTATGGAGTGAAACTTCTACTTTTCAGTAGGATGCTTTTTCCAAAAATGTGGTTTCCACTGTCGAAGTCCTTTTTCACCTCTATGGGAGAGTGGGCAGGTGAGCTGTGTATGCGTGCATGCATGCATGTGTATCTCTATGTGTGCATGTACTATAATGTATATCAGACCTACATTGGGCCACAATGTGGAAAATTAAATCAAGGACTTTGATACATGACAAATGGCATCAGGACAATTTAGATGTCAAAAGCAGTCACAACTTATTTAAAGTTTATGGTCAAACACATTATGTTTAACTGTGTAATTATCCATGGTCATGATGTGCCTGTGCATGCAAAAACACTGACAAAAAAAGTTTACTCTGCTCACTGTTGGATGAAGAACATTTGGCAGAAAAACTGTAAAGGAAAAGTAGAGTTTCCAGTTCTTGACTTGCTCAGACTTTTCACTGATACACATGATTACACTTGTGTAACATTTAAATAAAACTGACTTGACTTGACTTGACTTGAACCTAAAGTGCCAAGTTCAGGCTTGTTCTTACAGCTGTTTACATTTGCAGAAAGAAAATGTCATCAATGTTATTCATGTATCTGCAAAAAATGTTGCTGCTCAAATCACATTTTTCTTCACTTAAACAAAACATTTGCCCTGAATTTATCTGCAAAATGTTCACTAACAATGTGGTTAAATAATAGCATTTGTATGACAAGGGAGGCAATCTGGTGTCAAGGAGTAACAATCACATTGCACAATACTACTGTCAGTATAAACTCCTCGGTTCTCCAAGATCATTTTGCAACCAAATGCATTTAGGGTAGGTTGACACAGGATATTAAGGACAGTTATGAAAGCACTACTGCTTTCTCCAACTGGTGCGGGGAATCAAACTTGTAAGCATCAACTTAAAGACAGTGTCAGTGCGTTTTAAGCTAAACTGTGGTCACACAGTCTGCTCTGGCTCCCCTCACCCTTCGTCTGTTAGTAATTACACCAAAATATTCCTCTGCAGGTCCCAGAGCAGTCTCATCAATTTACAAGATTTCCTTTGGCATCTTCTGAATAGGTTATACAGTATCCAATAGCACTTAAAGTAGCCTCATGAAAATAAACACAATGCTGTGCTGATCTTTCCTTTCTTTCTCAAAGACCACTTGCATTCCATTGTAGCGCAGAGGGAAAACCGCTACCAGAACAGTTTGTTCTAGGCTTCATAAATCCTGTCCCCTTACATTAATTTCTGCCTTGACAATCTAAGATCACATTTGCATAAGTTCGTGTCTCCTTCAGAATTGATCATTCTCCATCTCAAGAGGCCAAAAAAATGTATTGTATGGTGAATGTGTCAATTTCTTATCTCCTGTAGAAACTGTTGCCACTGTTTGAGTGACGTTGCTAATAATGTCAGGAGCAGTGGCAGAGCCAGGCTGTCTGAGGGGCAGGGGCAAAAATAGGAAACAGTCCCAGCACGCAGAACATTTTCTAGCATGTAGGGAAGCCTTATAAGGCTTTGCATCATGTTTTCTTCATTTAAAGGACTATTTTACTTTTATCAAGAAGGCTCTCACAAAAATCTAATCTGTCTTTGCAGTAGAAAGACACAAATACAGTTGAATTTGGTGCTACATGACTCGAGAAAACAAAGAAAAAGGACGCTTTTGCTCAAGAGGTAGAAAACCTACAGCTACCAGAATGTGATGCACCTACATAATGTGGAATGGTCAGTGTGAAACAATGGCGGCTGGCCGGATCTCATATTACAGTTTAACAATAAGCTAAAACATGTTTCAGAAAACATTTGAGGCGTAAGCAAGCTCAGTAACAGAATAACAGAATCTTGGTTTATATTTGGTCAATGATGCCTTTGTTTTACCATTTGATCAGACTTTGATCCAAGTTTGAGAGACAGAGAGAGGGGCGGGTCTGTCTGTTGATCAGCTCTTTGAGTACATGATGGAGACAGGGATGGCAGTGGTCAGTGAGTGATACAAAAATGCAAAAGTACAGCCTGCATTTAGAGCAACAGCCCCGACAGCCAACAAAACACCTCCAAATGACATAGAATACGAGGGAAATGGTTAGATGGAGGAAAGTTTTCCACAGTTCATCTACACCACATTGTTTTGATACAAAGCTAGTTGCTTTTTTTTTTTTTTTTTTTTTTTTAGGGTTTTTGTTTATTTGTTTGTGTTGTTTGTTTGTATCCAACCCTTGGGGTCCAATAGTGGTCAACAGCACAAATCTCATGTTCTTAAAGCCACGATTTGTAGGATTTTGTCTTGACAGAGAGCAATACATGCTGATCTTTGCTTCTTTATATTTAACACTAAATGTGGAAGTGTTCCCCTGTTTTCTCTTTGTTGATGTAACCGAAAATGTGTTTTGGAGCTCAATCATCTCACTGTGAATCAGCAGCATTCACCATGGTGACTGTGGGAACAAGGAAAACAGTGTTCTGGCACAGTGTGGACTTGGGGTATTCTGGACAAAGATGACACTGAGAAACTGTTTTCAATAGGGACCTCTTGGCTCACCGCGTTTTCTCTGATCCTCTTACTGCCCACCAAGAAGAATCTCAGCACCCTCATATGTCACTGGTAATTATGGTGCTGAAACAAAGAAAAGGACAGAAAGTGGTTTGGGAAAACATTGTTCTCAAATGGTAGCAAAATAACTTAAGAACTTAAATAGAGCAACAGCATATTTCTATTAGAAAAAATAAGGTTTGGTCAAACACCATGGGATACTGAACAATGTCCAATTTATTGGCCATTAGGAATTTGAGTGGTTGTATTTGTGTATTTTTCTGTTAGATAGTGTGTCTGTCCCAAGTTTGTGAATCCTTTGCAGCAGCCCAGGTTCAATTCCAGATTGGGGCCCTTTGCTTCGTGCCATCCCCATTCTCTATCCCCCTTCCCTATCACTCTGTAACTGTGCTATAACAAAGGTATGAAAAGCCAAAAAAATAATCTTAAAAAAAAGAAGAAATTCCAGCACAGGACATTGCAATTCACAGACTTCATGTGCATAAAGAAAAGTGAGCAACTTGCCCAGTTCAAACCATCTTAATATTGTACAACCCAACTATTCAAGAATGTATTTTCAGTAATGTAATACTTCCTGTGGAACTATGTTTGCAAGAACATTTGAACTCTAATGAGTATTTCTTTACCTAATAATGTGATTTTGATAAAACTGACAATGTCATACCAATCTGTTATTGTTAAACAAGGCTAGCATAATATTAGCTGCAAGTGGCACCCATGTCCAACCACAGAAGGGCTAAATTCTACAGTATGAGTCTCTGGTGCCATTTTTAAAGCAATATTAGTTTCTAAGCAGGACGATGTATTAAAAAAAATCTTAATATTTGATTGTAAAGATCCATCCATCCATTTTAACACTTATTTAAGTCTGGATTGATGGCTGCAAGCTAAGTAAGGTGGCTCTTCCTGGTGTATACTGAGGTGTCAGATAGAAAATGTAATCCCCACATTGTGTTTAGCATGCACTGAATGTCTCCACAGGGAGACATCCTGATCAGGTGCCCAAATTACGATCTGTCTTAAGGAAAGGCAGTTCTACTGCACGGAAAGTCTGACTTTATTACCCCGACCCTAGGAATGAGCCCAAAAACCTTATGTAAGAGGCACATGGTTTACTCTTTTGGTCAGCCTGCACTGTTGACTATAAATGAGGAACATGGGCAGTCCAGTGATTTCCCACAGCAACACAGATGCTGCACAGAGATCATTCCCATGCTTCATCGTACCCTCATTTATGGCTATTATCCAGAGATATTTGACCTTCTTCACATGTCCCAATATCAGGAGCAAATTGCTTCAATCCTGGAGGTACTGACTATCATCATAACCACTTCACACTGAGCTGCAAACTGCCCCAGTGCTTGCAGGAGGTCACAGTTCGATGAAGCCAGCAAAACTATGTCATCAGCAACAAGCAGAGACGCAATGTTTTGGTCACCAAATAATTGTCTGGGTATTTTGTACCTGAGCTAGGGACAGTAGAGAGATGACAGGAAATGGGGAGACCACAGTGAGAGGGAGCATCGTGTTTTGGAGTTAAGAGCTTTTTCATCTGATTCTCATTTTGTAAGAAACAAAGCATGGCAAATGGATGGATGAAGCTGCACTCATGTAGCGCTTTTCTAGTCATTTTTGATCACTCAAGGCACTTTCACACTACGAGTCACATTCACACACTGGTGGCTGAGACTACTGTGCAAGGTGCCACCTGCTGCTCAGTTTTTACACACTCACAAACACTCACACAGTGATGGGACAGCCATCAGGAGCAATTTCGGGTTTAGTATCTTGGCCAAGGATAATTGGACACGTTGACTGGAACAACCAGAAGTTGAACTGCTAACCCTCCAATTAGAGGACAACCTGCTCTACCTCTGAGCCACAGCCACCCCAAAAATGTGAGCACATTTGTGAAAGATTAAAAAAAGAGGCTAATTGCTGCGGTCATGTAAGCAGCTACTAAGCAATCTTAGATCACTTATTTGACTTATTCCCATGATAACAACTCAAAAACAATGCACTACATCCAAAGTCATCCTGACTTAACTTATTCTTAAACCTCAGTCCTAGAAAACCATTACTTAATGTCTGAAAATAGTGAGAAAAGGAGCCTGTGAGCTCTGTAATCAGGGTCGGGAGGAAATGGGAGAGAAGCGAGCACTCAGAAACAAGCAGTTTGTTCTCAGCAAAATCTTTATCAGAACCGGGGAACATGTTGTTAGTACAGTGTGTCAGAACAGGATGGGTTGGGTAGAGTGTAAACAAATACAAACAAACACAATCCTGGGATTTGTCTGGCAGCAGAGGGGAGATGGTGGAGTGCAGCTCTGATTTACAGTGCCCCTGGTGTTAAGAATGGAAACTGCAGCAGAATATGACAACGGATGGAATTCATTTATGACACTAATCCCTGCGTCCTGGTTTCAGTGGTCACTGGGGCCTCAGAGGGAATTGGAAGAGCATATGCATTTGCGGTAAGTGATTGTTTAAATAGCACTGCTTGTGTTTGCATGTATGATAAAAATGTCTCTATTTGAAACTAAAGTATAGGGCACACATGCTACAATTTAGATCGTTTTATGTGCAGCAGTTTAAAAAAAAAAATTTCAGACCTGGGTAACAAAGATTGTATCTGTTTTTCACTGTCCATCACTGCACTATTTCTTCCCTCAGCTGGCTGAGCAAGGAATGAACATAGTAATCATGAGTAGAACCAAAGTAGCACTGGACCAGGTGGCCAAAGAAATAAGTAAAAACCTGTTTTATGTATTTAAATTTTTTATTGTGTCTGTTTTTAAAGGTCAGGTGTGTATGATTTAGGGGGATATATTGGTATAATTGGCATATAATAAATATGTTTTCTATAGAGTATAATCACCTGAAAACAAGAATCATTATGTTTTTGTTACTTTAGAATGAGCCTTTTATATCTACAAAGGGAGGCAGAGTCAGGCTGTCTGAGGGGCAATCTCAATAATACAATAAAGTCCACCAAAACAAATAACTAGTAGCATTTTCTGTCAAGAGTCATACGAGTTAAAAGTAAAATTGTTTTATTCAGTGTTTTTATACTTTGAAATCAGCAGTCTTTTTTTTTTTTTGAGAAAGTAAAAAGCTCCTGAACAATGAATAATTAAATAATTCTAACCAGGAAAAGTTTCACTTTGTTGCAATCTGCAATAATCACCGCTGCAACTGAAACCCCCTAAATCTTACACACTTTGCCTTAAAGACTTAAATTACATCCACAAGTAAGTTGTTCTTCATCTGTAAGAGTGCATAATGTACAGTATATTACTAACCCCGCATTCTTTTTCTTTTAAGGTGATACCACAGGGCAGAGGGTGAAAGTGATAGTGACAGACTTCATAAGGGACAACGTCTTCAGTGAAATTGAGGATCAACTTCAGGACTTCAACATTGGAGTTTTAGGTTGGACTTCTTTCTTTTTTTTATTCTTTGAAACATGAATTGCTTTCACAGACTAAATCAGATTTGCTTGATATCAGACAGAATTGTCAACTCATTACTCTCTATTTCCATCTTGCATCAGTAAAACTCAAACATGGTGGAGTGGGTGAAATTAAAAGTTTGGACCCAGGAAAATTTAGGAAAGTAATATCTGCTGATTTTCTTCCTCCCTCTGAAACTGGATCTTCATTTTTTTCTCCCCAAGTCAATAATGTAGGCATTCTGCCCAGCTTCGTCCCCTGCAGATTCCTTGAGTTTGCAGAACTGGACCAGGTCAGTCAGCAGTTTAGTTGTAAAGTTTGCTTGTAAATAAACAAAATTTACGTTTACATTCAGTGTTGCTCACTAGAATTAAATTGTGTGTATCCTTGAGCTCTAACAAATGTGCTGGATGCATTTCCTTCTTCATAAATCATTTGAAAAGTAATGAAAAGGGCACAGATAATCTATAATGATGAAAAGCACATCTGTTTTCTAGTGAGCAACACTGAATGTAAACGTAAATTTTTTTTTTTTTTTTTTTTTTTTTTTTTTTTTTTTTTTTTTTATATATATATATAAATATATATATATATATATATATATATATATATATATATACACACACACTATACTTTACTTTGTCAAGTTTTAAAAGGTCCCCGAAGGCGCCCCAGTTCCTTTAAAATCTGAACTGTATCCACCCCTAAATATTTCCTCCCCCTTATTATGAATGCAAACAGCTTACACATGTTTTTTATGCTTTCAGACAATTACAAAGGTGATAAACTGCAATGTGAAAACTATGGCCAAGGTAAGAGTGTGTATATGCTGTTACTTTTTTTCAAGCAAATGAACAATAGGTCACAATTTCAAAACCATAAAGTCTTAGTGACAGGTGTGAACAATCGAAAACTTTTAACTGGGAACAAAACAAAGAATCACTTTCCTCACAATGTTTTGGTCCCCAGGCCTTAAGCAAACCAACAATAATAAACAAAAGATAGTTCACATATATGAGCTTTGCTTGATGAAGGTTTGAAGATTGAAACGTTGAGTATTAGTGATGGATTCTTTGTATTCTTCACAGACAAATGAACTCTGTCGTCCCCTTTTCTCAGATTTGATCTTGTGTTCTTTTTTATTTTCCAGATGTGCAAAATAATCCTTCCAGGCATGGAGAACAGGTTTCCTACCCATGTTTTCTTCATTAGATGTAATGTGTAATACCATTAAATCCCGAAATGCTGATTAAAATTAAGTTTCTGGCCACAAATGTATCAACACTTTTTTTTCTGCCTCAAAGGAGAAAAGGGTTGATTTTGAATGTTTCATCTGGAGTTGCATCTGTTCCATTCCCACTGTACACCCTGTATGCTGCATCAAAAGTAAGTACTGTATCACCAGTGTGCCTCTAGTTTCTCTTAATTAAATTGTATGATCATTCATGCTCTAATTTGTGTTCCTATAGGTGTTTGTGGAGAGATTTTCTCAAGGTCTTCAAGCTGAATACAAAGATAAGGGGATTCTCATACAGGTAATCTTATTGAGACCCCACCTCACTTCAAATATTTCGCTTAAGGGAAGAGGGAATGAGCTGTTTTTAACTTAAAAGTGATTTAAAAAAAATCTAAACACAACTTTTCTTTCTCTCTACACTTCTCCTGTTTTCTTAGGCAGTGGCTCCATTTGGGGTCTCCACTCGAATGGCAGATTACATACCAACCAACATAGTGACGCTGTCACCAGAAGACTTTGTGAAAAGCTCCCTGCAATACGTTAGAGCTGGAGACAAAACACACGGAAGTGTGTGCCACATAGTTCTGGTAAGAATTATTCGCACAGCCATCTGAAAACACCAAATAATGCTTGGTAACATGCCAAGGGACTAATTTGTCCCTGTGTGTGTGTGTGTGTGTGTGTGTGTGTGTGTGTGTGTGTCTCTGTATGTGTGTGTGTGTGTGTGTGTGTGTGTGTGTGTGCATACAGGGCTGGTTACTGCAGTCTATTCCTTCCAAGGTTCTCTATGCAGAGTACATGCTGCACAGCTTACAAGACTATGTGAAGAACAAAGCAGCACTGAGGGCATCAAATGCAACTTTTGAAAATGGCAAAAATAAATAACGAGGAGCAGCCACGTAAGGACTTAATTATTATGGATTATTATGGACCTGATGTTGACAAACCTGTGTGTTCTGTTTCTCATTTAAATGTTGTGGTGACTGTTGTAACTCATGAAAGTAAAGTATTATTATTATTTTAAAGAATTATTTTATTAATATTTTTTTTAGTAACTGCACAGCTGTATTTTTTGTTTGTACATTTTCTTACACTGCAAGCAAGACACCCTCGGGAAAGCACCTTTATTAGTGGTATTATTTCCATCATTTCTCAGTGTTTAGAGGAGTTGATGCACCTTCACTTTTTTCCAAATATATATAGTCTACTCTTGTAATGTATAAACATATACTACACTTTATTAGGTTCACCTGTACAATCTAATGTGATACAATATAACTACACTGCTACAAAATCTACTGTTATGATACCTATAATCATAGTTATTGTTTTTATAAAAACAATAATTGGCAGCAGCACTGGCACTGGCAGGTGTTGGTGTGTGTATGTGTGTGTGTGTGTGTGTGTGTGTGTGTGTGTGTGTGTGCCTTGTTCCTCGTAGTAATAAATCTTGTCTAGGAATATGAGTGATAATGAGTCTGGTGCTTATCTGCCCAACTGACGGAAGTAACTGTCCTGTTCAGTTAGTCACCCCCTTCCCACACACACACACACACTCTGTTGTGAGACATACACAAACACACCTGTGACTGTCATTAGCATCCTCCTTTCCCCTCTGAAATGGAGGAAACATTGGATCAGATGAGTGCACCACCAGACGACTTCGCTGTGGTGTCACTCACTATTCTGATATCTGCGAAACCAGTTGGGGGCGGAAGAGAACTGATGAGCTCCTACCTGGTTCCTGAGAAATGAGAATACACCGGAGATGTGAGTTTGATAGCCTGCTGCTCACAGGATGATGTACAGTGTTTAAATCACACACAAACATCTGTACACATACATATGCAGAAGCAGACACACACAGCCATTTGAATTAGTACGTGCTACCGAGACGTCTGACCTAAAAGAGTCACCAATCATGGGGTGACCAGGCTGTTTAGACAGCTGTGATGAATGATCCTCCCCATGAGAAATAGCATAGGGAAAAGTGGCTTGAGAAAGAGGGGGGGAGAGAGGTCAGAGTGACCCTGAGTTTAGATGATCCATGCCTGGCCTGTCTTTTTGAAAAAGGCAAAGAATAAGTCTTTGTATGAGAATAGTCTTTATCTATCCCAGATTACATTTACACGTACAGCACTTTTACAACAACAGAACAAAAAGATTGGAACTACAGATAAGAAATGAAATAGCACACCCCTTAAAATGGTCAAAGGCAGCAAAAAGATCTTTGTAGAAAGCAAATCTATAATAATAATGTAGGTTTAACAGTTTTTTTTAGAAAAAAAAGAGAGATAGATAGATAGATGGATAGATAGATATGTTTTCCTTTTTTTCCCAAAATCTGTTTATGGGTAACTTTTTCAATCTCTACATTCAGTTTCATTTTATTTAATCTGTAAGTGCCTTTAAGGTTGAAAACATATTCTTATTTCACTGTCTGACTGATTCACAAACATATTGCGTATCTTCCATCATCATGGTGTTTAAACCAAATAAAGTTGAAGTTTAAAAAAAAGTTGTGAACAATGTTTGTACCGACTGCTCTGTCACTGGAAGAGGTTAAGGTGACCCTCACTTTCCTAATTTTATATATTTCCAGTCCTTGAGTTGAGTAGTAACTAGAGATTTACAGAAAGACCTGCACCTGCAACAAATGTATATTGGGGGAAAAAATCTGTGATCAAAATGTTAATACTATGCTGAAGAGAATGCGTACCCACAAAATTATCATTTGTGTATCAGTTACTCACCCTGTGTTGTGCTGAATTCATGAAGAAAACGTCATCCTCCTTGGTAAAGGAAGAATCCTGAAACTGAAAAAAAGGGGGCCATATGTAAGAACAGCAAAACTAAGTCAAAATGTCTGTTTACAAACTGTCATGCAAATCATGCAGTATAATCCAAGTCTCTTTTGTTCAGTTGTATGGTGAGAGCTTCCAAAACAAGTACATTTTCCCCGGAAACTTTACATTTGAGCCTGTGCAGCACATGCAACCCTTTATCCTTAATAATTTCTTTTCAATATATTTAACGTTTATGAGTGCTATTGAAATATTTTGAATCATTTAAAACACATTAGCAATGTCCTCCTGTGTTCACTTTAATGAGAAATTTCTGTGATCATGTAACATTCAATATAGTCACTAGAGGGCAGCAAATAGAAAGGTTTCATCATGTTTCCTGAATAACTGACTGTAATGTGGATCTGCAGCAGGCAGAACACACACACACACACACACACACACACTCACACTCACACTCACACTCACACTCACACATTATTCAAAGTGATGAAAGGTTTGATTATCTGGATTGATGGCCTAAGCCTGCGTCTTATCAAAAACAGTCCCTGAACTTTGGTAATTGAAGACACTAAATGATGAAGTCTCACACATTGAAAATATTCCTGCAGAGCAGATGGGATATCTGTTGTTACCAATTATTCCACATTACAGCAAAGTTATTGTCAGAAGAAATAGGCTACAGCTGATATATTTTTCAAGTCACTAAATGAAAGAAGCGATATTAGTTTACAGATTGATATTACTCTCTATTTTATATGCTTGGTGTTTATTACATCCTTTATAGCTGACACGCTGTACCGGCATATGAGCGCATTTTAATGTCAACTGCAATTAACTATTACCAGATAAATAAATATTCCTGGCATTATAAGCTGTATATTGTGAAGTTTCCTCGCATAATTGGCCAATATCTAGAAGCAAAGGCAAATGAACAGGCATCTATAGTTCTTTCAGCACAAGGACATCCACGTTACAAAAATTCAGTGCAGTCTATAATTAACTATTTGAAACCTGAGCAAAGTGACTGGATTTCTTTCAAAAAGTGGTAGGGAGGCAAGTAGCAATGAAAGAGAATGAGTGAAAATTTGCAAGAAATAAGTAAAAGTAAAGAAAACTACCTTAAAAATGAGAAAAGAAAGATTAAATTTAAAGAAAAGATCAAGGAACTGACCTGGAAAAAGTGCTTGAAAAATGCATAATAATTGTGTGACATAATTTAAATATGTTATTATGATTATTATCAATATTCCTTTTTCCCTAGCTTTTGAAATTTCATTTTCTAAATCTACTAATCTTATTGCAATTTGTGGAACATTTCTTACCAAGCTGCTTATTGCTTTTCTCCCCATGTTGTTCAAAGAAATCCCACCAATTTGCTCATATTCGACAGATTAAATACTTGTGAAAGGCGTCTGAAAGCAGCACAAAAAAGTGATGTCACCCCCGGTTTCAAAGGTTAAGCCACAAACAAGCAAAAATGTATTGTTGTGAAAAATGTTTTGTTCAATGTTGTTAAAACAGCAGGTTAATTTAATATAATGACATTACTCTCCACCAATGGGAATTTTTAAGTGTGTTATGTTCTGATTGTTGCACCTCCTTCAAAACCAAGTCTGAACAGTGAGAGAGTGAGTGTGTGTGTGTGTGTGTGTGTGTGTGTGTGTGTGTGTGTGTGTGTGTGTGTGTGTGTGTGTGTGTGTGTGTGTGTGTGTGTGTGAGAGTGTGAGTGTGAGTGTGAGTGTGTCACCTGCAGCCGAAATCAAAAGTTGTTTACCCCGGTTGCTCAAGAGCAGGGACTTTCCTCACCTCAGGTTATCTGCAATTTAGTGGAACACACATTTATGACACCTTTTAATTTACCATTTTTCAAAGCCTCTCTAACATCAAATGAGGCTCTCAGAGCTGATAAGTCAATATTACTACTTTCATAATAGCAGGTTATGGGTAGCCAAGATTGTTCTCTTCCATCACAGAGCATCACTGTGGGAGAGCATGTCTCCTGCACTCACAGAATAATGGTTTTACCATCAATAAGATCGTATTTTAGCACAAATATTAAGTCAAACTGGCTTCAACATGTCTAACGCCTCTAGCAGGTGTGAGATTTATTAAGAAACGAGTCAAAGGAAAGTCCTTGTTGTTATTTCACTTGGTGACCATACCTGATGTGGGTGGTCAGGGCTCCGAGGAGTCTCTACATGCACATTGCATATGTGTGTGTGTGTGTGTGTTTGAGCAGGGGAAAGAAAAGGAGAGAGGTGCTGCAGCCTTTGAGGATGCTCCCTGTATGACTCCTCTCTGGACACTGCTTGCTTGTTGTTTCAGTAAACAGAAGGGTCCAGAGATGATCCAAGACAAGCACACAGCCACCGCAGCCCACCCAGGAGCCAAGGTCAGGACCACTAACCTTCAGACACCCACTCATACACTCGGCCCGCCTCACGAATAGTTTTCCAGGTTGACCTAGGGGTTTTAGTTTCAGACTGGAACTCATTCAGCTTAAAGGGATAGTTCAGATTTTTGAAATAAGTTTGTATGCAGTTTTTATCTCTCTACAGTAATTTACATCTAATAAATGTCAGTTGGCACGCTCCCAGTTTAGAGAAGCAGCCTGAAGTTCAGCTAGACGCTAAGCAATGTACTGCTGTGGAGGGGTCAGTAAGAAAACGTTTTAGCCACCTAACAGATGTTAACAAATCATTAATGGTTCAAGTGTACACTATATCGGGAGTAGATTTACTGCTTTATATTTATGCCAGACAGTGATTTCCAATGAGAAGATGAAGCCCTTAGATTGCACACTTGAAAGCCAGAGTTTGGTATTTTAAAGGTTTAGTTCACATTCACCTAAGTTACAAAATAAAGCATACCAACTAGCTGATTGAGGCAGTGGTAGACAAGCAGCTCATGTGTCTGGCAAGCTAAAATTACAGTTTTTCTTAATGGAGTCTGGTTGACGAAAGCATAGATGAGGAACTGAAGCCATTAATGGCTCCTGCATTAAAACAGGCTGTCTGATGATAAGGTAAAGGTGTAAAAATACACAAAAAAAGCATACACTTTAACCCTTTAAAACCTAAGCAAAGTGACTTACAAAAACATGGTAAACAGTTACAAGAAAATTTCCTGAAATTTAGCAAAAAAAGAAAACAAAAGTAAAAAATAAAAAATAATAGATTTACTGCTTATATATATATATATATATATATATATATATATATATATATATATATATATATACATTCCCCCTTTTTTTAGATTATTATCCTCTAGTATTGTATTTCTCTTTCTCTGAGTAAGTGACCCAAACACTAATTGTCAAGTCATTTTCTGCATTTTCTGGGACATCTCTTGCCTCTCTCACTTATTGCCTTTTTAACCATGTTTTCAAAGGAAACCAAACCAGTTTGCACAGGTTTCAAAGGTTTAAATGTATGTGAAAGACATCTTAATGTAGCAAAGGCGTTCCAGCTTTCCAGTGGATGACTATTATCAATATTTTCAGGGTGAGACTTTTTTTTAGGTGGCTAAAGCAGGTTTTGGTGTTGAACCCCATCCACAGCAGCACATTGCTTAGTGTCTGTGTCAAACTCCAGGCTGCCTCTCCAAACTGAGGACATGCAATTGACACCTGCCTAACTATGGACCCATACAACTCCACTTCAAAAAAATCCAATCTATCCTTTTAATGCTGGAAAACAACCTCCAATTTAACATGATAATCATTGAGTCAAGAAAGCCACTTCTCACCCCAAACACTTAATAATGCTGAATATTTGAGTGAATTATCTGACAGCTATAAAACTTTAATAGTTAATTACATACACTGCATTTTTGACTCCATATTTCCTTCCCTGGCTTTCTCTCTGAACATTTTCCACCTCCTGAATGTGCTGTACTTGTCAGTATTACACACCAGTGTAAATATTTGAATATTTATACTAGCTGAAATATTTCTGTGACATAATTACCACCTTGTCTCTCAAACTTTGCTGCCGAGCACACGGGAGATTCATTCTTGCAGGGGAGTTTCAGGGGTAATTATTTCTCACAGGAGTAATAATACCTACCACTTCTCTCCTGTCCAGAACGGAGGTCTTTGAAACTCAAGAAGATAATTTCAACCCTTCATCTTCTCCAAAAAGAGGAGGCTGTCAGGCCAGGGACGGGCCACACTGTCAGCAAAGGAAAGCAAACAAGACTGAAGGAAGCGGGACAGAGGATATAAAAGAATGGAGGGTATGGGAGAGAAAGGAGTTTCAGAGAGAGACAGATTGAAAAAAAAATGGAAAAGAAAAGGCCAGTGACTTCTCTGACAGCCCAGTGCTCACATATGGCTAGGCTTTGCTTGTATAGCCTCACTTCAAGGCGAAGGGCCCTGCAAACATAAACAGTAGAGAGGCTGCAGCTGGAGCAGGGAGGCAGCCGCTTGCTTACCGAGACCTCTCTACACTAAACAATGGATCAAGTGACGCACAGGCCTTTGGCAGCGCAACAGAGACCCAGGCGGCTCAGAAAAGCCTTTCTTCCGTACGTTTATATCTCTGCTCTCTCAATATTTACCCCATGGGAAAACACACAATTTTCCGTTCCTTTTGTTCTGAAAGGAGCAAAAGAGAAGACCTCCCTCCATCCCACTCTCTCCCACCTTCAAGACAGGACAGGTTCAGGGAGGACAAGTGTCTATTTGTGCAAAATCTAGACATAGGACACTATTTTCAATTATACAGTCGTGTCCAAAATTCCACCACTTACTCACTCCTACAGCTACGTACAGGTGTTGGGGAATGAATAGATTTAAGCGTTCCAATTCATTGATATTCACACACACGGCCTGGTTCCCGTTTTGAGAAGAAGCAAATAAAATGAGGATTAGTCTCTCTTAGTGTGTGCATTACTGCATTAGAAATTCGTGAGTGTGCTTGTGTGTGCATCTGTGTTATATCTCTTTTATGGACGGGCACAATGGGGAACGGAAGGGCCCAGGAGCCAGTGAATTAACCCAAATTACAGCTAACAGTTGCCTGGGTAACTGGATAGGAATGAGGGGGCAAATGGTGTGTAATTTCCTAATGAAGGGGGGAAGTTTTTCTTTTTTTCACATTTAGAGACCTCCTTGGCCTGTTACCGTAACAACAGGGGGACTCTGTACCCCCCTAATGCAGTTGTTTGCTTGCTGAGTCATCTAAAAAATTGTTTTCATAGGCCTTAGATACTAACTGTTTATCCTGTTCCCTCATAAACACCTATGATGGTCACTTAAATGCAAGTTTTTAATGACACATTATTATAGTTTCCCTGTGGAGAATCACACAATAATGATGCACATTTCTTAAACCTTAAAGGAGCAGTATGCAGGATTTTGCTGCGGTGAGAAAAAAATCTCTGGATACAATTTCTAAGTTTTCAAAGTGTGTTTCCTCTCATTACAACTTAAAACCAGGTGAAACTAAAAGCTTTTTTTTTTTTTTTTACCAGGGTTATCTTTCTAAGTTCCTTAATTTTGCTTTAATTTCAAACAGCTGGGAAAAAAGCTTTCCTGGGTGAAAAAATAGAAACTGCCAGGATCAGGTTGCAAAAAACTAAATACACCTGTCTTTCCAGGTGTGTAAGAGAACCTTCTGTGGTCTAATGCAAAAACACAAAAGGCCATCTCTAGAGTCAGTGTTATGTTTGACCGTTCAGGGCTACTATGCTAAGCTCTGTGAAAGAGGACCCGCTCCTCTTGTAGATATAAACAGCTCATTCTAAAGTAAAGAAAACACAACTATTCTTAATTCAAAGTCATTATACCCTATAAAAATTTATGATAAATATCATATCCATTCCTGATGAAAGATCCCCAAAAGTCCTTCATACAAATCTTCTCCGTTACCTTGTTACTATGAGTAATGAGATCCCATGTAAACACACACATTTCTACCAAAGTAAAAACAGTTTTGATTATTTCATGAGTTTATGTCGCACACTTCATTACACAAATTGGGATTTAGCAACATTTAAATTAGAATCTGATGACAGTTGCTTGGTTGTTTGGTTACTGCTAGGGGTATAATGGTTCTTAAACTGAGACCAAAACTGCAACACAAAAGTCCAAAATCAACTTGTTGTGGTTCTATCGTTCCGTGTCTCTTTCAACACCCTTCAATGTTCTTGGAGATGAGTAAATAAACGCATAATTTCACCCCCCCCATCTTTTCCTTATACACCTGACATCCCCAAAACCCAGCCCTAACCCAAAAAACCAAAAAATCTATAAAAAAAAACAAAACCAAAAAACGATCAATACAATACAGCCCTGATGAAGCAGATTTGCATTAAACTCTTGTACTTCACTGAGAAAGTGAAGTGAAATCACCTTCCATAATGTGACACTGTTTCTGAGTGATACAGAATATATGCATACTCTACAAGGTACAGTTATAAGAGACATTTAAACCAAAAGAGAGGGATTGTGTCATAAAAACTACTCAAAATCATTTTTAAACATTATATATATATATTTATATATATAGAACTACAGTTCTTACTTAGCAACAGTCTGCAGATCCTCTTAACACATTTCAGAGTGAATGTACGGAAACCTGAGCCAAGGATGACTGGAGGCCCAGGTCAGCATGGGTCGACCCGCATTCACAGCTTTTTACAAATCAAATCAAACTAAGTGTCACTGCCTGGCTTCTGCAAATAAACCTTGACTTTTAGGGCTGTCCCTCTGCTGCTGTCTGTATGTCCACTTTATAACAGACTCACACACACGCAGGTTATAGTGGCAGGAAATATAAACACACTCGTCATCCTCTCCTTGACACAAAGAGAGGAGACACTAATGGGAGAACTACAAAAACACAACATCTCTTTGGTGGTATTTCTCGTGACTCCTTCGAGGTATGACCAATCGCACTACAGCATGTAATAAAATAAAATGCAATCATCGAGCTGACTTAAGACATTGTCAGCGATCACTCATAGCGGTTGCACGTCTCACTCCAGTTCCTTGACAGAATCCTGCGTGAAAGATAAGAGAGCTTTGTTTGCCACTGAGCCATGTTAGCCTGCCTCCATTAGCCTCCAACCACTGGCAGTCAGTCGGTGAGCCTTTCTATTGTCACTTAAATGCTAAGCCCCTCTGCTATCTCACTTGAACCAGACTACAACCACAAAAAGACAGATAGGGATCTGCAAATCTCAGTTGTGGGTGAAACAGAAAGAGAAAAGCAGCGAGGGAAGAGTTTGGGGGTTGGGATAAGAGAAAGGGCTTTTTATTCTCCTCCGTCTGTGATTTGAACAGGTGCGACAGATGTGTGGCCTCAGTGTGTTTGTGTGTGTGTGTGGAGATGGTCATGATCTACCACCCAGAAGGTCCAAACACACACACACACACACACACACGCACACACACTATTTACTGAGCTGCATGTTCTGCTGAGACACGCAGACCTTTCTCTTGTTTACTGATAGCTATCAGCACTTTCTCATTTCTGCTAAACAGAACAACACTGACACAGAGCAGCTCTCTTTGGGGTTCCATTTACTTCAGCGCAACAGCTGAAAGAGGTCAGACACAGCTGTGAGGGTCAGCACACGCATGCGCACTCATAGCAAAGGCCTACTTTGTTTTCGCATTAAAGCTATGAGCTTGATGTCAAAATTTGTCTGTGCTTTTTTTGAGTGGTGCAAATTATTTGGTCACCTCTGTCTGAAACACACTTTGACTGAGAGCGTGAGAGGATGGGTGGATGGACGGGTGTAAAAACGACTCCCCTTCCCTCCTCTTCCTGCTCCACTAAGTCTTCAACTGCTTATTGTTATTTCAGTAATAGTGCAGCAGCTCCCACTCTGAGGGGCGTTTGCAGCACAACTGAGCCAAACCACAGACTATCAAATTACTGTGCAGAACACTTTGCAGGGAACCCAAACTCTCATGGGAAGTAGGAAGCAGTGAGGTGTTCAGAGGGATGGAGGCGTAACGGCCATTAGTGAGTTTTAAGTGATTTCTATGCAGGGCCACCAGCAGTCCCCGGGTGGCGGTCATAGTATCCAAAAACAATAATGGCTAATGCCTACGGTGGGATGGGTTTTCTCCGTCACCCACTTAACATCATATCAAGTACAACAGCCGTTTGAGCACTGACCTTTAACTACATGTGCACAAGAGAAGCATAAACACATTTATATTTACATTTTTACCCTTTTTTAATAGAAGAAATGATTAATTCATCAGCTGATAATTAATTTCCAATACTTTGATAATAAATAAACTGTTTTTCAAGTTAATGTTAAAAGGATTTGATGGTTCCAGTTTATCTATTGTAAGAATTTGTCTTCCTTGTCTAACATTAATGTAAACTGGGATTTAAACTGTTTGAATGATGAGACAAAGAAAGCTATTTGATGATATCACTTAAATGGCATCCCTGTGAAGCGTGCTGAAGTAATGAGCTCTAAAACGCAAAAATTAGTTCGCATTTTTGCCTTGTCTTTAAGTCAGTGGGTTTTTGAATTGTCTTTTGGTTGGATGCTTGAAATGTGGTCTGTGGTGAAGACAAGCTTAGGTTGTTTTGGTACTTTTACATAAAATACGTCACTAAACACCTTAGTTGTGATTTTCAAAAAAATGATCGCTAACAAGTGGCTAAATTAGACAACAGAACTTCATTATACCAAACACTGTTTATAGCCTTGTTGTGGTGGTGGTGTTGAGGTAATGTGACCGTAATGTGGTTCGTTTACAGCCTAACATTAGCTTTTTACTATATATTAGTAGTATTTTATAGTATAGTATAAAATACTACTAATATATAGTATAGTATTTTATTTACGCTTCTAAATTCATAAAAGTGTCATTCCTGAGGGAACAAGAGCAATGCACATCTCCAGGTGGCCTACAAGATAATGTCATCCCTGCAGCACTCTGTTACACATGTACAACTTACCATTGTGATATTTTTTGTGGCTCAATTTTTCCACTTTTTTCAAAGGCCTCTGTGGAAAAAAAGACATTTAAAACAATAAACAAGGCAATAAAGTAACAGTCAACGTTATGCTAGTAATTCACTAATTTAATAGACACTGAATATTTTCAAATATCTAGAGTAATAAAACATCCTAAAAAGGTAAAAAATAATGTGAAATTTTAAAACAATAAAAACCGAAGCAGGGACACCTGCTTTAAATCCATTTGTTATTTTTATACACTTCTTTTAGAACTGCAAAAAGTAAAAAAGCATAAAAGTGAAAAATAAAACTTAACACTCTAAATATCTCCCCTGCATTACTTCTTCCACAGGAACTTCTCATTAGTCTTCCAGAGACTCTTGCGCTCCTCTTCATCAGACCTACCTCTAGCTGCAAACTTAGTCTTGATGCAAACCCTCTGCACTTCAGCAGGGTCCGTTAACCTGTTGATGCTCTCCTCATTACCCTCATTCAAGATGTCCCAGAAGTCTTTGCGGCTGCCCTTTGATACCACCTGCTGTGTGGGTGCTTTGTTCAACTTTGGGGAGGACAGAGAGTCTATGAGGCCTGCTGAGCCAGAATCAGTACTGATTTCAGTAGTGATTCTGGATGGAGACGGAGTGGTGAGACCTGTACTTACTGACACGGAGGAGAGTGCAGGAGTTGTTTTGGGGCTGGTGCTCTGTTGTGCACTCCTGGGTTTGGGTTTTAACAGATCGTCGAGGATCGAGGTGTCGCCTATCAGATCTGTGAGGAGAGAACGACAACTGGAGGTGGATGTGGCCTGCTCAGAAAGGGAAGGGCTCTGAGGATTTTCCCTCCAGCCTTGAAGCGTTTCACTGGTCCTGGAAGACAATTTTTGCTCTTGCTCCTTTGCCTGTGCTGTGGGTTTGGATAACGTGGTGGACCCGCCATGGCTGACGTCCGGAGAAGAAGGGATATCTCTGTCTGTGCGGTTCAGGAAAGCAGCAGCCTCCCCAGACCCCAGACCACTGCTGCTGGCCTGCTCCAAGCCAAGACCACCACCAGCTCCGAAGGCTCCAGAACTAGAAACACTACCCCTCTTTGTCCTCTTATGTCCTCTGGCACTGTATCCCGTCTCCTCCTGCTCCTCTGACTCAAGACTTGGAACATGACTTAGAGGTTCTAGGGCATACTTTCGTTGGATATTTTGCTTTTTCTGGGGTGACAGAACATAATTTTGTGGGTTTCTGGGCTTTGTCTGTGGCACAGAAACATTGTTTTGTGGGGTTTCAGGCTTAGTTTTAGGTTGAGGATTCTTCTGAGTGTACTTAGGCTTTCTCTTAGCTTTTGGAACATCCTTCTGTGGGGTTCTGGTATGTGTGTGGGATTTTGCAGCTCTTTTGGTGGATGGTGAGGAGGTAGCTGTTGAAGACGAGGAGGTCTGCACTGCATCAGGTTGTGGGAAGTTGTTTACGACCGTAGTGGCCAGGTCAGGGTGGTTCAGTGAAGTGTAATACTGTTGTAGCCAGGCCAGTCTCTGAGTTGAGTTTCCTCTCAGTATCTCTACTGCGAACTGATGTACTGAGGAATAATTGAATGTTTCTGCCATTTCCGCCAACTGCTGCCTGCAAATCAAGAGAGAAATGAGAGTGAAAAACATGCATGCACCATCGATGAGCATACTTTTACAACTAATATCACTTTTTAATATCCTACACTGTAAACTCAATAGTTGATCTTACTTTTATAAATCAAGTAAAGCGACTGCTTTGATAAAGGTAAGTAAATGTAGCTATTAGTTTTGATTTATGTTTATTTCATATTTAATTATTAAGTTCATTTAAATTTCAGTTGTATTTACTTAATTCTGTGAAGTTGTTGCAAAATATTACAAGTAAATCACCTTGATCTTAGTTAATGATAGTATCTCAAGTTTTGAAGTAAGTTAGACTTAACTGTTTTATGAGTTTTGCATATTGGCTAAAGCAAAGTATTTAAGTTTGTAATAAAATGGCATGACATGGAGTCCATTGATAGAGAGAAGAGAAGATTTCGTCTGAATACTTGGGGTTTTTTTTAAACTTTTTTTTTTGGACACTGGTCTATCTCAATATGCTCAGAATGGCATTTTGTTGAAATAAAAAGAATCATATGAACTAATCATTTTTCATCGTGCTTACATTATTTACCAAATGCAAACAGTTTCCTAAATGCTACCAAGTAAACACAACCGTTCAGTTAAATCAGACAGTCTTGGTTTGCATGTGTTATTATCACTGAAAAAAAGTTAATCTTAAGTAAACCTTAAAAATAGATTTAAGGTAACCATAATGTAAGAATTGTTATATTTGCTATGATGACAGCAGCGTATGCGGATGCAGCAGCACTAGCTCTTCAAACCTTTGCTACTTTTTTGCTATATTTTTGTATTTTTTTCGACATCATGACCCCTTCTGCTGAAGCACGACTTTTTCAAGAAAGAGAAGCAGAGCAGTTATCAACATTGGGAAAAGTTTTGTGGGTTTTGGACTGAACGCAGCAGACCACGAGAGGATCCCCACAAGTGGTCAGACCAGAGGGGAGAAACGAAACCGAAAGGACTGGACAAAGACAGGGAGGAGAGCCGGCATCAGGGTGAGACTGACCGGACTTGGACCGGGAGCTGTTCCTCTACCAAGCCTTCTTCTGGTTAATGTACGGTCGCAGTAGAGTGGAGTGGATGCGTTGTGAATAAGGCTCACTCAGCAACAGGAGATCTGGGAGCGCTCTGCGCACATCTTCACAGAGACATGTTTAAAAACCTGGCATCCCGAATCAAGCTGTTGCACTGGATGGACTGACCTTGTGGGAGCCACTTGGACACAAGATTCTGATGCAAGCTCAAAAACTGAACTGCAGTAATTGAATGATGCCAGCAGCAGCAACATGCCCAAGGAACTGGATGGAATTTTCATAATAGCTGCTGATTTTAACCAACTCATCTTTCAACTCCAATGATGAGGTAGGATCAAGGGCAAAAGTAATTTCATTTTTTAAACTTGGTTTAAAAAATGACTAATACATCTACCTTCTACCTTCTTTATCAAGGCAATGTTTTCTAGATTAAAAAAAAATTAAGATCAAATTTACAGTGTGTAAATTTAACACCATATTCGCACACATACAGTTGCATAGCATGAGGACTGGATTTGGCACACATGAGCATACAGTACGGTACTTTAAATCACACGTAAAACAACGTACTTAAAAACCCAAAAGGCCCATACAATTAATCAGATATTTTGCGGGTCCGTCAGGCCAGGCCTAAGATGAATAGTTCTCCACATATTCAGGCTCCTATCCAGACAGCCGTGCAGTATGAGGTGTTTTTCCTGAGCTCCAAGGCAGTCATTAATACTTTGGTCTAACCAGACTCGGGGACAGAAATACTTCAAAGTCACTGGTGGTACAGCAGCATTATGGTGGTGTTATTACCATTTGTGGCTTTCACTGGAAAAACAATAAATAAAAGCAACTGCAGTAAAACACGACGTGCATGTGGATTTAAATCATTAAACAGCGAGGTTAATTGAGGGGATATCAATATAACTAGTGTGTATTTTGACTCCCTGGTGAGCCTCTGGGCACAGATACAGCCTTCCCCTTGGGAAGTCAGATTGGAGCCATAAAGGTGTCTGTGTGTTTGTATACGAGTGTTTGGAAAGGTAGGAGGCGGAGGTGAGGCAGCAGGACAGAGGTGTGTATGAGTGTCTGTTTGTGTGTGTAAATGCTTGTTGGGACGTGTGTGCGTATATCAGTGTGGGTTTGGAAGTCCTCAGGCGATCATTTTTGGTTAGTCTCAGGAGGGCTGTGGTTGTGGAGAGGAAAACTCCTGCACTGTTGGGCCTGAACATAACTGGGTAATCTTTGGCATGATGCTGGGAAATAGGTGGAAGGGAAAAGCTCAGAGGTGGTCTCTTGCTAAACACACACACACACACACACACACACACACACACACACACACACACACACACACACACACACACACACACACACACACACACACACACACACACTTCCTGAGGCTCAGGTGGGGGCGCTGTGGTGATTTTTTGGCCAACTTCCCGACACTGCCAGGAATCCTCTCTTCCTGCTTCACTCTTTACACCCCCTTTCCCCATTTCATCCACTGGCCTTATTAATTCTCATTCAAACCTTGCACAGCCTCTGTACATGGGGCACCTGCTCTGTCCACTAAGCCACCGGGCGCCCCCAGCCCCCCCTATCTTAAAGGAACACCTCACCCCCAAAATGACTATTTCAGATCGGTTCCCCACCCCATGTTACAATGTCTTCATGAAGAAAACGTTTTTTTTTGTGATAAAAAGAGAGAAAATTCTTGATGAATCTAAGTAAAAGGGGTCCACCTTTAACTACGGCAAAGTTATATCAAAACATCCATTGACAAACTTTCACCAAACGGATCTATTCCCCGCTTCAAAGCCAGACTCCATTGACAAAAACAATAATTTTAACTTGATGAACACAAGAGCTGCAGGTCTACTGCTGGCCCAGTCGGTTAGTTTGTGTTATTTTGTGACTTTGGTGTTGTAAAGGGTTACATTGGATTCAGAAAAGTCACAAAAAAGGACAATTCCTATTCTTGTCAATATAGTCTGGCTTATAAAAGAGCATAAATAAGTTTCACTCCCCGTTCAGGTACCCATCAAATGAACTGTCTGTTTGGGAAATACTGAGCACATGACTGGATGAATGAGACTTTGATTGCACCAGTTGTGTGAGAGTTGGTAAAGGATGTTTTGCTATAGTTTTGGTGCTGTTAAACATAGACCATTATGACATCACTTAGTCAAAAATGTTGTCTCTTTGGATTATTTGTTCACATGTGAGAAAAACAAAGTTTTCTTTACAAATTCAAACTAACATGGGTTGAGTATTTGTAATAAAATGCTCATTATGGGTGAAGTATTCCTTTGACCATTTTTTCTTCACTATGTCTATTCATGACTTTGTTTCTCTATTTTACCCAATCCTCTTTTAACGTTCCCATGGAAAATCTCATATTATACAATCCACTTTTTCTCTCTTTTTTTCTTTTCCTTTTGGCTTTCTTTCTTTTTTTTTTTGCATTATCCTAACTGCTATCACCCCTGTTCTTTTCTCTTCACATCACCTCCTCTGACACCTTTTCAGTACCTGCGAATGGCCTGCGGAGTCTCTCCAATAATGAAGGTGGTGTTTCTGGTTTGGTGCACACTTTTGCTTGTGAAGGTGACTGGATTGTCCACACTGGGCTTCTTCAGCACGACAGCAGAGGGGAAAGGCTCGCTGTCTGGTTGGCTCTCTGACAGGCTCTGGTGCAATCATACAAGATTTGTATCATATCAAATTATTACACTTCCAAAAATCAAGACAAAGTAAGCCAAATAAGTCCAAAAACACACTCTGACCCCTGTGTTTGAAGATATTTTACCAACTTTGCTCACCAACTGTCTCTCTCCACTAGTTATAGCACTGTTGGTCGAGATATGCAGGTTTATGTGACATCTGGACGTAAACATGCAGTGTCATGGACCACAGATTTGAAAAGGTCATCTACACTGCTGCAACTTATGAAGCACAACTAAGCTAAATTAAGATAAAAACAGCATGTGTTTACAGTCACTCTCATGTCATAGTAAGCATGTGTGTCTGAAACAGTATTGGCGAGCCTTCTTCTGCATGCCAACATGCAATTGCCAGACATACTTTGGTAGAAAACAGGTCTAAATGACAGTTTACAGTGAGGCCTGTGGGTTAGTGAGTAATCCTGTCATGGTTTCTGAAAAATATATTCCTTTTAAGTTTTTCAAATGTAATTTGATTTATCTAACGTAATTTGGGATGGCAAGATACAATCAGAGTATTATATGTTTGAAGAATCATGGAACCAGACCAGTGTTATGTACCTCCTGGGTGCCCAGAAGGTAATTGGCTGGGAGCTGAGAGTTTATCTTGCGCTCAAACACGTCTCGCACAGCAGATCTACTGATCAGCTTCTCCGCTTTGCTCTCACCCACCACGCCCTGGTTAGAGTGTGTGTACACCACCTCGTTCACACCCCCTTTGAAACAGAAATATACATCATTAATGTTGAAATTAAGTTAATTAAAAACTCTAAGCATATAAAAATACGTATTGAAACTGACCTAACACACTGTCGATGGTCACATCCTGTACTTTGGATGCTGGCAATGTCTGCTTTTTCAGACTTGTAAATGGAACAGCTTTGGGCATCCCTGCTCGTCTCTCTGTCCTGTCAGTTGTTAAAGCTCTTTGTCCGTCTTTTGGCAACTCAACGCTGGATCTCTTTGTCTGTGGAGACAAGAAGTGGCCTCCTGTAGATCTCCCTTTCTTAACAGGAGTGTGTTCATCTTCTGAAGATGTGAATATCTCTAAGACTTCTGTGTATTTGGATCTTGCCTTGCCCCTAACTTTAGCACTATGCCTCTTTCTTTTGCAGTCCAGCCCTCCTCTCCCATGTGAATTCAAAGCATCCCTCTTGTGACATGTCTTTGGCTCTGTGTCCAAATCATCAGATTCATCAGAGTAACCTTCAAAGCGGTGCACTTTTGGAACTGGAGCTTTGAGCTTGTTAGGTTTCTTTTTGTCTGGTGAGGAATCTTCATCACTCTCATCCACCACCATTTTCTTATTTGCCCACCCTTCCAGGCCGTGTCTCTTCCTCACATCTTCATCACTTTGTTTCACTTGGGAAACCCTCTCTTGTCTTTTCCCATCTCCATTCTCTGGGTCTTCTTTGTCTGAACAACGAGAGAAGTTTTTTTTCGGTCCCAGTTTAGGGAGACAATCTGCAGCTTTTTCAGTACTGGAGTTCTTACAAATGCCAGAGGAGGTACCCTCTATCTTTGGATCCTCAGCATCTTCCTCAGAGGCACTTTCTTCGATACTTGGACTACTGTCCCCTTCTGCTGACTCTGGCTTTCCTTGAACTCTTTCAAGAAGCCTGGAGAAACCGTGCTGAAGGAGACTCATTCGACCAAGAGCTGTTGCATCATTCCCACACCTGTTGCCATCCACTGCACTCAAGTTTGATGCCTTCCTCTTAAGCCCCTTCTCCTCCTCATCTTCCTCACTCCCACTGCTGAAGTCCAACACCCCTCTGGGGATCTTTGATGCATCTCTGTTCACCTTGGCTCGTTCATTTGGTACAGGGCCCACTGTCAAGCCTCCAGGTTCCTTAAATAAAACAGTGGAAACAGACAGCTTAAGCTAACATAATTGCATTAGGGAGATGTGTGATTAGTCAACTAGTCAATTAAACGTTGCTACCCTGGCTAACCAGCACCAGAATTATAAGTTGGTTAAACTTATTAAGATGCTCAGATTGGTATGCAAGTGTAGCCAGCAGCTCCCATCTTAAATGGCTCTCCCTCCATGTTGGTCTCACGCACGCACGCACGCACGCACGCACGCACGCACGCACACACACACAAAAAAAACACTCATGCGCTCTCAGACTTGTGTTTGCTACAAGTACATCCGAGCCTTCACTTAGACAGTCACACTGGCTTGATGTCTTTTCAATAGGCTAAACAACAGAGGTGTTAAGGGTTGTAATTAGTTTAGTGCATGCGGCTTTCTGGGAAGTCTGAATATTTGTGTGCATATGCATGCGTGTCAATTTGCATGCACATGCCTGCATGAGAGAGTAACTGCGTGAGTAAGTTATCGTTTTTAATGGAGATGAGGCAAGTTGTTAAATACAGAGCTAACAAATGTCAACTGTTGACTTTTATCTAGTAAGTTGTCACAATTTGTAGTAAAATGTGCCATGCTGAATATGTGACTGTTTTCTGAGTGTTTTGTGAATTTTAGATGACTAGTCTAAATTTCCACTGTTTAATCACTGGGGAAAGTAGTCATTGGGAACATCTCTGATTTCTATAGAAAGTGGCACAAGGTAGGTACTGTGAGAACAAAAAATTGCTGGAAAATTTTTAAATAAACTCTGTAAGAAAGTCTTAGCAAAAAAAATATGCACCAAAACGCTAGAAATTCCTCATTTCCTTTGTTCATGCCATTTTTTCAGTGGACCAGCCCATGTTAGTAACATAAAACAGATGTTTGTAATAATAAATCATAATAAACATCAATGTGACACATGCTCTCCATCATGATGTAATATGAAGAAAACAACAGGGTCATAACATTTCCTGGAGCTTTATGGGAGCGACCACCAACAGTGATTCCACTATCACAAAATTTGCCAACTAGATGACTCTTCCCCAATTCTTCCGCGCTCGTGTGCATGTTGGTCTGTACACGCCTCGAGCCTTGCGTGTTAAGGCACCCCAGTGTATTCTGTATTTTTTTAAGAATCCTCAAGTCCTTAGTGGAGCAGCAGCCCAGTAAAAAGGACCTGGCTGGGAACAGGATGATAAGGGGTATCACTGTGTAAATAAATAGCCGAAAAGCAAAAGATAGGCTTCAGTGTGGTCTGCTCCTTCCATTAGGACACGCAAGTAATTACATCCAGCTGTTTCACACAGCATCAGAGAGAAAGTGAGAAGCAGACAAAGAGAACCTCATCCTTTAGTTTCTCTAAAATACAAAAAATTGAGTGTAAACTGAGGACATAAAGTGATACTCCACCAAAAACCTATGGCATTGTAGCCTTGTTTGGTAGGGGTTATTAAATATTAATGCCCTGTACGTTAAAAGGGTGGCTGTAAAAAGTTTGTAGTTTTCACACCGACAGATTACAGGAGCTGAGGTCAGCTTCAGTTCAGTCAGTTACAATGGATTCCAATTGTTATAGGTATTCATGTTGAAAAAACATTAAAACCTACATTGAAACCTTTCAAAACACCACATCAGTATGTTGCAAAACCTACAGTTTGGGCTACACACTATTTCAAAGGAGCTTTTCAGTCAGAGGACAATGATATCGTGGCATGAAAGCAGTGTAATGAGCAATTTTTGCTGAAAATATGAAACAGGAGTGGTTTGAGAGATTTCCAGTTTTATTACTTTTTCCCACTAGAAAAAAAAAGCACCATATGAATCTATTGTAACTGCCTAGACTCAAGCTAACCACAACTCCTGTGAGGAAACTACAAACTTTTTACAGCCATCTTAAAACCTACAGCAGGGTGAGTATGCGATACTGTCAAGGAAGATTTTCGGCAGAATATCACTTTCTTCATGTTCTCCCTTTAAAAAGTAGCACAACTTATTGCATTTTTAAAAAAGTGTTTTGTATAAGCTGTTTTTCTTACAAATAAACCCCTAAGAAGAATAGAAAGACTATAAGACAAAGAGGAATTGAAGAAGCACCTAGAAATAAAAATAATAATTAAAATAAAAAATGTTTAATATGAGGCATAAAATGTAGAAGAAAATTGAGAGCTATAAATGTCCTTCAAGAGCATAACATTTCAACATTCAAATGGTCTCTGCACCTGAAATTATGCAGAAGTTGCAGTTGACAATAAAGGACAGGAGAAGTACTACTAGTATTAATAATAGCAGTAATAGTAGTTGTAGTCATGGAAGTATAGGAAATAGCAGTACATCTATCACTACAAGGAGTACTAATAGTAGTTATAGTAATAGTAATAATATCTAAAGAATCAGCAGCAGTAGTAGTAGCAGCGATGCAGTAGTATTAGTAGAAGTATTCCTAGTAGCAATAGTTCCAGTACACACCACTAGTATTAGCAGTAATGGCAGTAGTAATAGTGGTAGGAGTAGAAGTAGTAGTAATAATCGCAGTAGCAGGAGTAGAATTTGTTGTTGTAGAACTAATCTAGTAGTAGCAGTACTTGCAGTAGAAATAGAAGTAGTTTTTTGTTCTAGTAATGGTAGTGGAAGACTCTAAAAAGAGTTCAATGATGATTTGGTCATATCCCCTTCTCTCCCCTTACTTTCCTGTCTCTCTGTTTAACTGCCCTATAAAAAAACGGGAAAATGCCCCCAAAAATTATCTTAAAATTAAAAGTTGAAAAAAGTTATAGTTTAGTATGTGCACAAATGCCATACTATGACGTGATAAAAATGGTCCAAAAAGTCATCATTCCAGATGTTGATAAAATGTATGGTACAGCATTTTGAAGAAGTTTATAGTGTAGAATTTCAAAAGAACGATCCAAAAAGTCAACATTTAAAATGTTGAAAAATGGCCAACTACATTAGGGTCAGAAGTGGCAGTAGTGGTAGAAGTAAAAGTAGTCTTATAAGTAGTAGAGGTAGTTCTAGTACGGCTAGTAGTAGCAGTAATGGTAGAATTAACAGTAGTAGTAGTGGTAGAAGTAGTAGTAGTAATTGCAGTAGCAGGAGTAAAATGAGTTGTCCTAGTACTAGTTGTAGTTGTAATAGCAGTATCTGTAGTAGAAACAGTAGTAGATGAAGTCGTTGTATTAGTACTACTTTAGTAGTAGCAGCAGTAGTAGTTTAAGTAGTTGTATTGGTACTACTAGTAGTTATAGGAGTGGTAGTAAAAGTCATAGTAGCAGAACTACTACTACTACCAGTTGCTTTGAAGCATCCACACGAATAAAGAAAAGAGTTTGGGCCAAAGGCAGGAAAAGTTAAATGAGATTGCATGAGTTTGGTTGACTGACAGACAGGAAGGTCCCTGTTTGAGGTATCGACTCTTTCACATGGGAACGGAGGGATGAGTGGGCCGCCTGGGAGAGAAGACGGAGTGAGGGATGGGAAGATGAATGCCCTCGTGCTATGGGTCTCTGAGAAAAGCAGAGTTACTCACGCTAACTGCCTTCGTTTCCTCCTCCTTCTCTTCGCCTGTGTGTGTGCTGCTTGTCATTACACCGGCCTCCACTTGTCCTTCTCTCTGACAGGAAGAGACACACATTTATCGAAACAAAACCATTTCATTGTGCAATATCGATTTAATTACAAAACAATCATCAATATAAGACTTTGCAATCTTTCAAATCTCATTTTACTCAGCAGTGTGTACTTCTTTTGGTGTTTAAGGCAGCTTTTTATTCAGAAAAAAATATTCAAATCCTATGTCGAACCAAAATACTTAGAAGTGAAAGACCTCACTTACTGCTCGACAGAGTTCCTACAGATCAGCATGTTATATTTAAGACTTTTTGAATGCCAAACAGAATGAAATTTAAGACCACTTTTACATTAACCAAAAATCAAAACAACAAAAGAAACAAAAAAACAAACAAAAAATGGAGGGTTAAGAACAATTTTGCCCAAATGTTTATTGTAATTTAAAAAATGACTTTTGTTGGTTCCCCTCCCCTGATCTGCCTGATGTTAATGTATACAGACATATATATTACTAATCATTTTAAGAATTTAAAATACAACTTCAGAATTTTTTTTTTTTGATTTATTCATTTTAAGACTTTTGAAAGATTAATTTCAGCAAACATTAAACAAAGTGAAGGTTATCTAACCTCTAGTATCTTGCGGGTGAGGCATGTCCCTTGAGTCTGCAGCATGAAGAGGTTTTTTAACCCAAACAGCTCGCCCTTATAGACTCCATTCACTGCCTCAAAATACCGCCGTGCACTCTCCTTTCCCACAACAGAGCTCTGCAATTGCTGGAAGATGGGATGAAAATACAGAGGCACAGAAAAATACTTAAGAGGTACTGACACAGAGCACTGATCTCACATTTAGAAGCATTGTGAAAAATAACCTCCTGTCAGTTGCAGTACAATCAGTTTTGACAGAAATTCAGAATTTTTATGTTATTATTTGATTTAGTCCTTTTTGCACTGGGCTAGTATTACATGGGGATCTTTAAATTTGTCGTAACTGAGGAGGTCATCTGAGATCTTAATCCCATGCAAATCTGCCTTATCCATAATTTGTCAAGGAAAAATTCCACTTCAAATTACCCACAATATTTCACCAGTGCCAGAGGTCATGTGATGATTTTAGTCTTGTGTAAATCGCCTTCTCTGTGTATTTAGCTGGTATTGGTGTTTTTTTTATTTTCTGCAAGGGTTTTTGTTTTCTCTGTGGCGTTAGTCTACCTGTTTCCTGGTTGAGAATTATGGAAGCTGCATTTATAAATGACAGTGGTGTGACAGTATTTTGGATGCATATTTAAGAGACTCATCTTGCATAAAGCATGGAGACCAATTCACAGATAGCACAAGCTCAAGTCCATCAGAAGAGCAAAATCTTAAAAGATGATGTGACAGCCAGCAGCATGCAGAAAGGATCCTTTCTTTTTTTTCAACTGGCTCAACACTTAAAACAGCATAAACATCATATCCAGGGAATAATCAAGTACATTTGGGTAGGGCGTTAGGTAATTTAATTTCTAAATCACATGTGGTCCTCTGGTAATACTGGTCCTGTGAGAATAGGGTTTTTACATGTGTGGTTTTAATTATCCAGTACCTGTTTGTAAACTTGTCTGAGGTAGATAACCTCCTCTACAGTCCCCAAAGAGATCAGCCTTAGAACAGTCACATCCCTGCACTGGCCAATACGATATGCCCTGAAGAGTGACACAAACATATCAACATACAGGTATCATGCATATTTCGTAAACAGTAAAAAGCTGTGGTTTATGTTTGGATATCAGATGTGCATGTGACATCAGTTAGCAAAGAATATTACTTAAAGTTATTATGAGAAATTCCAGAAAGTGCAATAATACAGCTTACATATTCTCCTTTCTGTCTCTCACACAACAAACCGCTTTCCATCAACACTGCTGTGCTCAGGCGTTCCTTACTCAGCTTGTGACTGCTAAAATCTGTTCAAGTCAAACATTTTTAAATCTCTATGGTCATAATGGGTTGTAAAAAAAAATTCCCTCTGCAAATATGTAGGCCATATCCTAAAAGCAAGAAAGTGCCTCTCTGTCCAAACTGAAAACATTAAATATGCAGTCCTGTAACCTAATGTAAACAAACCACTGCACCGATCAGCTGCCTGCTCATGTAAACAACTGCATAGGTTATCAGCTGTGTGCTCGAGATCATACTCAAGAGAGAGAAAGATATTTATTGGAAATGACATTCAATACTGCCAACAGCATGAAGGTTGTTACTAGCGATGGTTGTTGCCAAAAACATTCAGCTCTGGTTTGCAGGTTTGCAAGTCATTGATTAAGGCACGTTTATGGGTTGGGCGGGACAGACTGGCTCTCATAATGAGCCGAGCTGATGCAGGTTTAAAGAAATCCTGACTCACCTAGTAGAGTGGACACCCCATGCACAGCGGCTGTGGGTTTAATTCCAGCCCACACCCCTTTGCTGCATGTCATCCCATCTCTTTCCCCCTTTTAATGCTACACCTATCCTATCAAATAAAGGCTAAAAAAGCCCCAAAATAATCTTTAAAAAAAACTGACCCACGCATCGCCACTAAGTACACTATATTGGCACCTAACAGTGCTTTTTTTAAGCCAGTCAAGAGAAGCAGCAACACAGTACTTGAATTCTATATCCTAACAGATGCTTAAATCACGTATAAAGTCTGTTAAGACACGGCCCACAACCTACCTGTCAATAGCTTGGAGGTCATTGGCTGGATTCCAAGTGGGATCAAAGAGCACTACCACATTGGCCCCTACAAAGTTAAGACCAAGACCGCCCGCCCTGATGGAAGAAAGAGCCAGTTATCAGCAGATTCATGGTTCTGAAACTCACTGGAAAAGCAAATTTGCAAAAAAAAAAAAACACCACATATGAAATTAAGAAATCACTACCACTGTCTAATTGTCACTGTTCAACTAACATGGTGGAAACCAGGCAGAGGTTGACGTGAGATGAGCTGTTGAACTCTTTGACAATCTGGACTCTCTCTTTGGATTTGGTGGTTCCGTCGAGCCTGCTGTAGTCCAGGCCCTCAGCCATGCAGTAGCTCTCCAGCACATCTAACAGCTGACGGGTTTAACACAAAAAGCAAACCATTGTGAAAGGTTCAAAACACATTAATCAACTGTGTAAAACTGTCATCTCACCATGTATCATGAGATCTCTGTCATCGTCAAGGTTGAGAAACTTGTATAACAGATAAAATGTAATAACTAGATACATTTAAGTAAAAAACAGAGCATCCCCAGGCTTGTATATTTATAGATATATTATATGGGTAATACTGGTTCTTGTACAATCAAAACTGTACGGACTAAATAAAGCAAAAAATAGGCAATGAAAATATGACCTCAGAGCAGCCACAAATGTTATCGTAATGTCTCGGGTGACAGCAACCATTAGATTCTGCAGAGTCTAATTATCTTTAAAACCTGACACCCCCCCCACCCCACCCCAAGGCTTTCCTATTAATCTATGTCATGAGAAAACCATGTCTCCTGCTACTATTTATTCTGTAAACAAGTCATGTGCTCTAACAGCAGTGGCAATTAAGGGTGTGTGTTCAAGGCTGCTGTTGTGCTGAAAGGCTGAATAAATAAGACAAAATGTAGAGCTCCAAAACCAACAAACATATTTCACTCTTTAACCACATCACCATAGGCATTAAATCTCTTGGTTTAAGAAAAACATCTCGCCATGTTGCTCATCCAACTCTCACACATTACACATCTCTGTACTTACATGTGCACACACGCTGAATAAAAAAAAATCCATATTTCAATAAACACACAAACACAGCTCTCACCTTTGTTGAGAGAGAAAAAAGAAGCACTTTATCTCTCTTCTGCAGGTAATATTTCAGCAGCTTCTGCAAAACCTAAAAGGAATGAACATAGAAATGTTCACCAGCACTAATACATCCCGTAACGGGCAGGTGACTGAGTGACTGTCCCAAATAGTACCTTCATCTTTCCACTGTACATCGGGTCCGACAAGGCCTCAAATGCTTCATCTTTGCATCTCTTCACAAAGTCTGGAAATTTCTGGAATACCTTTGCACAAATGGCACCAACATACTTTTCCTGGAAGACACAAATGAGTTGTTGCACATGTTACACCTCTAATAAATCAGTAAACAAAATCAGTTATAGGGCAAAATGTTTCTACCTGTAATTTGCTGATGCCTGCAGTGGACTGAAGCAGTGCTACGTGGTTGGCAACCTTCCTCAATATGGTCAAATAACTGAAGTACAGCGTCTTCATTTTTGCACCTGCTGAGTTTCTCTGAAATAAAATATGTTATTTTCTGTTAGTGTGAATCTTTCATTTCTTTTCAGCCTTATGAAGCTTTACATTTATGTAATTCAAATGTTCAAGTGAAAAGTTTCATCCTACACATTAATTCTGTCTTTCTTTCTTGTAGATATCCCTCTTAGAAAAATTCTCTCAACTACTTCCTTCCCACATTTAAAGGAAACCTGTTTTGCTCATTATCAGGTTCATGCTTGTATTTCGGGTTTCAACATGAATTTCTTTAAACGCACTAATGCTCAGGAACACTTAATTTTCCTCATGCTGTCTGTGCTAGGACATCTGTATTCACCCTCTGTCTGAAACGCTCCATTTTAGCACCCATTTCTCAAAGCCCCCCTCCTGAAAAAGCCCAGTCTGCTCTGACTGGTCAGCATTTCTGGGTATTCTGTATCTTGACATCTCTGCATTTCTGCACTGTCAATAAAGCCAGGGTGAAAGACTGTTATGGAGAATAGTGGCACTTTCTACTGTTAAAAAACACAAATAAAAGGTTAGAAACCAAAATTTTCAAAACTGCACGTCCCAGCGGGCATATAATCCAAAACTGGGAAGAAATTAACAACATCGGCACAGAAATTAAACAATTCCCTGATGCTAGCATGAATCTACACGTAGCAGTGTAGGCTGCATAATATAAACACTTGCAGTAGTGTGCCTGGAGCAGGTGACTATGTAAAGAGATACCTGACAAGCTGATGTCATCTTGTTACAAAAAGTATCAGAACGATCTGAAGCCTTAGGTTTTAGCTCGCAGGGATTACTTTAACATACATGTACCTCATTATCTGAAACTTAGACCACATTTTATATGATCATCCAATAAGGCAAAGCATTAAAGGTCCCTTTAAAAACAACTGGACGACAGTAACAGCCTCAGATGATGTTGTGCTTCAGTATAATGTATTTCAAAAGTAGAAAGCAGAAGTATTGCTTCGATAACTAAAGGGCCAGTTCACCTAAATTACACAAAGCACATTTTTCCCAAAAGTTTGTCTGATTGTTCTAACCCCTTGAAGTAATACAGAAAAAAGTTCACATACGATATGTGTCAATAATGACATGAATAACACTTATTTCAAAATTTGCAGCAAACAACTGAACCTTTACAATTAAGTTTCATCTATTGCCATAAACAGCATACAAAGGCACTCAATGGTAAAAGGTGGCAAACCCACTTCATAGCAGCAGCTTCCACGGGTGCGTCCACTTTCACAGTCACATCTCTGATAAGACCTCAACATTAGCTTCACATCTTCACTGTCCAGAACTGTCTGATACACAGTCAGCTGAAAGTCTGTCAGAGAGCAATACACCACCTAGGAGAAAAAATAACAAAGTGTCTTTGAGGGTTGCTTTAAGACATCGTAGAACTTCAGCTTATGGCCAATGGTGAACTTCCAGGGAACAAAAATCCATTAAAATAAGAAAATGTGGTTTGATTTAACCAATCTTACCCTGTCATCCTTCTTAGGCAGTTGTTCCTTGATGAGAGCTTTAGTCCTTCGCAGGAATAAGTGGGAAATCTCCCTCACCAGGGCTCTGACAGTCTTCCTCCCTGTAGCTAGGGCTCGTTTGGTTGCAATGTGCCTCTGCCCTCTCTCAATCGGATCTGAAAACTTATTCTTAAAATGTCCTAAGTTGCCAAGACAACCAGGTACGGCCCTGAATAGAATAAAAAACACATCAAACCAATGGGAACTTTATTTCAGCAAAAGGTTGCAACTACAGGGGACGAAATTATATGCAAATGACAAATGTGTTGCAATATAAAAGCTTATTAACTTACCAGTCCATGACACACCACAGCTCCTCAAGGTTGTTCTGTAAGATGGTGCCAGTAAGGCCAACTCTAATCTGGTGAAAATATAAGCACAACGTTAGCATCAAAAGTAAAGTCCAAATGCAAACCCAAGCTTATTGTTGTTTTAGAAGCTTATCATGATGGTGTTACAATTCAATCTATTTTCAGTAAAGCACAGATGAGGACCACTTAAGTGCAGACTTTATACTTCTGAATGATACCAGCAATGCTTTGCATCCGTCATCAGGAAATGCAGACACTAGTTAGGCAATGGTATAATGAAATAATCAAACAATCATAAAGCTCTCTGACCTTACATCTCAGATCCTTCATGGCCTGAGTTATCTGAGAGTTTGGATTTTTTATCTTGTGGGCCTCATCTACAAACACAGCAGACCAGTCTATGCTGCAGAGAGGGCAAAGGTATATTTTAGTCACAGAAAAAAAAACATCGTTATCATAACATAGTCATGGAATAAATTAAATGTATACAGAAAACATGTAATGTATGGCATTTGTTGCTTGTGTGGATTGAGCATGGTTCTTACTCATTAAACTGATCCAGAGAAAGGCGCAGAGTCTCATAGGTAGTGAGAGCAATCTCAACACGTCCCTTCTTGATGCGAGCCAACTCCTCCTCTTTCCTCAGCCCATGGACCACCACACACTGGAAGTGACCCCACGTGTCCAGTTCATCTTTCCAGTTATAAAGCACTGACAGTGGGGCCACAATGAGGAACACCTAGACCAAATCATGGAAACACCAAAACCGTGAAGATGACAAATCAATACTCATATCTGCGGCTGTTAAGTATTGATGCACTTAATCCAATGCATCTGGTATTTTTTAGATTTAAGATTTATCTGCACAAAAAAAGAGAAACAAGGTTGTGCAGGTGATATTAAGAAACCCTTATGGGCTTATAAGAAATCTCACCTCAATAAGGGTAATAAATACAAATGTTTTGTAATCAAGAAAAGTAAACGAACAAGCAAACAAAGTCAATAAACAGACATAAAGAAAGCAAAGAAAATCAACTTAAAAACAATTTCAAAATAAAATAATGGAGCAAGAGTGTGTTAGGGTTTAAATAAGTATGACTGAGTGTGTGTGTGAGAGAGATTATTTAAAAGCACTCATGTACAAAAGCATACTTATTTACAAACAACTTCTTTTGATAAGAGTGAGAGAAAGAGAAGGATCAATTAAAGTCTAACAAGGTCAGTTTGAAAAGTTTGGCTCATCAGACAGGACCTTAGCCAATATTTAAAGTTCTTGAATGAGGTAGACTGGAATGCAATTTGAATATAACTGAGCCACAGCTAAGTCCCCCTGTATCTAATAGAGAATTGACAGAGCACAGTATGAAAAAATAGGAAATGTAACCCTTTGCCATGTTATAGTTATATACATCACAGTTGGGTTGAAAAAATACTTTACATGTCGTAGAAAGCGTATCAGGTTGATGCAAAATTTTATAAATGAAAATTGTGCTTAATTGTGTTTTATGACCATAAAATAGCTCATCTGTTTACTGCATATTTCTATACCCACTTTGCTTGGTTTACTTTGCTTGGAGGAAGTCATCTGACTCTGCAGAAACTGAGGCCTGTTGTTGTGGATGTCCTCCCATGTGCCTGTTTTGTGCAATACAGCAGCAAGGAAACTAATGACCTAAGATAAGCAGCGGAGAGAACGAAAGTGAGAGAAATAGCCACGTAAAGAAAACATGCAGACATTTAAAGAATTCAGAACATAGATGTGCAGCTAATGTACTTTGTACCTGTACAGTTTTTCCCAGACCCATGTCGTCCCCCAGGATACATCCTCTGAAACGAATGTAGTTGTTGTAAATGAACCTGATTCCCTCTCTCTGGTAATCCCTCAGGTATCTGTTGATGGTGTATGGGACTTTGTGTCCACCAACACGACCCAGCTCCAAGGGGACACATAGCCTGGTGTCTGTAGTGCTGCTGGGAAACAAGGGTTTCTCCTGGGCGCAGCGATGGAAGCCTGGTCTCACAAGTTTAGAGACAGGCACAGCTTCCTCCTCCTCTTCCTCCTCTGCATCATTATTATGGTCACTGAATACCACTGATGCTGTGGTGTCATTATTATGAGAGGTGGAGGTCAATCTCTTAATGGTGGCTTCTCGCAGGGTGCCATCTCTCGGGTCAGGAGCCAGACAACTGTCACCTTCGTGCCATGTTGCTATAAAGTAATAGAAACATGTTATTAGTTAACCCTTTCGAAACCTGGAGCAACATCACTTTCCTTGCTCTGTGTTGGGACGCCTTTCACCAAAGGCAAACAGGCATAGCTTGAATGTCAATGGGTGTGTTTCGCCAAAAGTTATCAACCAACTACCTAGGTTTAAAAAGATCTGACAAAATCTCTACAAAATAAAATAGCATCTTCTCACAAAGGCATTTGGGATGTATTTTCCTTGCACACGCTCTCCATTATAATCAGACTAATAATATTTGAGTTTATCCCATCTAAAGTTAGATTCGCCCCATTGATCGAATCAATCTCATGATTAAAGAGTAACTAAGGCCACTTGATGCTACCCGGAAAGGAAATGTGGCTAAATTATTTAGCTGCAGAGGCTTAACTTTGCGTAGCAATAGTTATTCAAACGGGTGTCCGGTAGAAATGAGGTAATAAGTAATAAAACACACAGTTCAAACCTCTTTCAGCTGCAGAAGTTGAAGCCATCAGGTTACATTGTGAGTGTCCCCCTCCTCTTCTTCGTGTGGAGGAAAAGACCCTGTAGCATGCTAGCTAGCTTGATTAGCTTAACTTAGCTAACATTCAGCAGAGGAAAGTCGGAGGACAACTATAGGACGAAAAACTAAGCAAGTCGCTCCTACTTTATCCTCCGGTTAAGTCACTTTGTCTGCTGAAAAGGCACAGACAAGGCACAGAAATACACACACACACATACAGCAGGACCAGCAGCAGCTCCACTGCAGCTTGCTGAATGTTTATCTCTTCTCACATCGAGTACCGCACTTTCGTTCATTTTCTTCACCGATTTTAAATACAAATTGAACTTGTAATATGCAAATTACAATTCGGAAAAAGAATTTGTTTTAATAATTGATGCTTTTCAGTTTCAGTGGGATTTTTCTCTTTACAAATTTACTTTCTATCAAAGTGTTGAAAGTGCTGTATGAAAACTAAATTACCTTTCTGAAATAAAATAAAACAAAAGTAGATTAAATTCAATTAAAGAAAATGCTGAAATAAAATCTGAGGAACAGTTCGCCCTTTTGGTGCTCTTATTAGGAAATGTATAGTACATATATAAATAATTTTTTTAAAAATGAAATAAAATAATATGTTGTATTTCTGCTGCTTACCCAATTTACAATACTTTATCTTTTATGCTGCTCATTCACAGTGTGCAAATGTGCTTTTATGTAGCCAGAAATATGCGTGTGAACTGAATAATACCTTTGTCCGTTGTGTCATTTATAGCTGCACTATTGTAATTTCATGTACAGTAAATGTCTGAAATGAAAGTGACAGTAATAGGTTCATGTATGCATGTTTATATTCCTGTTTATCTATTATGGGCTACTTTTTATATATATTTAATTATTTCAATTGTTTATATATAGTATTATATATACTTATAAAAATATAGAAAATATAGGGAAAAAAATAAAGAAAAAATACATTTACTTATTTCTAATTAATGCAAGGGACCTTGAACATTGATGGTATATAAGCTAACAGATAAATAAAACATCAATGAATCATTTCTGGTCCAATTGTAAGAACACTACTTGGCATTTCAGTGAAAGAATGAAACATCTGCTAAATATGATTTTAGCATTACAAAAAACTGGTTTCTGTATTTAACCAGAACCCTGACTGATTAATAAAAAATGCCTATGCAACCAGGATAAGGTTGTAGAGTGCAGAAGCTGTGAGAGCACTGACACTGAAGACATCCTAAGAGTGGAAAGATGGCAAATATCATATCAACCAATATTGCTCAACAGTCAGGAGAATAACAAACACAAGTCTTGACAGAAGGTGAAAGAAAGGAAGTAATCCAGTATTAAAGCCCTGAGACTTGGTGGTCTGAAGAAATACACAAAAAGCAATCAGAAGAGATTGTCCTTTGGGGTTGATGTGATGTCCATCAATAGGCTCAATTTAAGTTTTTCTGTTGCTATGCGGAACAGACTTGTAAACACACAGTAACACTGTTTCAGTTCTCCATCCCCGATTTGACTTTCCCTAAACGTTGGCCATGGCTCTGCAGATGAGGCACGACTGGGTCCGCTTCTCGCCATGGTACACTGCCATACAAAAATTGAACTTTTTGTTCCTGTTTTCTCAACACTGGGAATTTATAGAGCAGCTGCCACAGATGTTCTCATAAAGAAAGCCCAAACTCTGATGTCAAACAGTTTACATACTGCACTGGATCTCACACACACTTGTTCTCTCACTGAACCACAAGGGCCTTCTCTGGTCTGATTTACAATAATACATTACCGCTCAAGCAGATAGAGCTGGGATAAATAGATCATTGGCTGCAGATAAGAAGTTCTCATCAACAGACATTTTCACAGATGACAAGCTGAATTTATTGAGTGAGTGTGTCAAGTGGGCTGTGGTGGGCTTTGGCTTTATTTTCTGAAATGAAGTGTTGGTTTTTTTAAACTTCTTAACTCTTTGCTCAGTTTGGAGAAAAACTGTGCCCTATTTTATGAAAAACATTTGATTTATGATGTGACACGATGGTTTTCAGTGCTCCAGCTAATAAACACTGAAAAAAAGTGCTACAGACCCAGAATTCAACCACAACTGTGTGAACTTTTTCCCTGTTATGGTCCAAATATAAAACACAAAGGTTTTCAGTTGATATAAATGGTGAAGTCAAGTTTGAAGCTTTCATGTTTTGAGTCTCGAATCCTTAATATTTGACCAAAAGAGACAATTTTTTACATGCAGTCCAAAGAGATGCAGGTCAGGTTAATTGGTGACTTTAAATAAATTTTTAATTTAAATTTTTAGGATTAAGCAGCATCTTTATGTACCTGGTCAAAGGTGGCGCTCTATTTTAATAACAAAAAAACCCACAACAACAACAATAATAATGATAATAATAATAATATTAATAATAACAATAATAACAATAATAATAATAATAATAATGAGAGAGAGCGAGATAAAAAAAATGTATAAGCCATTGGTTAGTTTAATCAAAAAATGCATCAGATTTTATTTGTAATCTGTCCCCAAAAGAATGTAGCACAGTACAAAGTATAATATTTTCCTCTGAAATGTGATGGTTTATGAGTATAAAGAAACATTTAATAGATAAACTCACATAAAGTATCTGTGCTTAAAGTTTTACTTTAGCACCACACTTGAGTAAATGTTCTTGGTTACTTTCCACCACTGCTATTTAGTTATGGTCGTGCACACAGCTGTGTTAACTTTGTGGTTTTTTGAAGTACCTCTCTTAGTAGGGCCAATTTCATCACATTTTACAAATAATCTTTAAAGACTGAAAGGGAACTGTTTCATAATTTATTCTAATCAGGTCAGGGGGGCGCATTCTCTTGCATCCGCCATGAAATTTCCCCACTGGCTTTCCTGAGACCCACCTGGATTAACTTAAGCAAACTTATTTCTCTGGACAAGGTGAATTCCTGCAACCACAGCTTTCATCTCAATCAGATTAATTTGGCTGAATCGTGGTTTGATTTGAATAAAACATAGTGTTGGACCAGACATTTGCTTAACTTCTGTTGTTGGTCATAATCAGCGGTTGGAGAGGAAGACCTGAATGGAGGTCTTGTCCCGCTCTCAGAAACTTCGGAAACACTCCATCTGTGTTCCACCACCTCGCTCTCATGAGTCAGAGGGTCCGCTACGGGCCAAAAGCAATTACCACCATGCCAAAAATGACAGTTTCAGCTTCATAAGCATTGATTGCAGAGATGGAAAATTAGGTTGATAATTCATGCTTGTCTTTTCTTTTTTTCATTCATTTGTCTTCACTCACTTTCCCATCCACTTGCTTTCCCATCCACTTCATTAGTTTCTTAATCATTCATTCATGGTGTGAGTGTGTCTTCACTTAAAGCAACAGAAAACAGTTGGATTAATACGACGTAACAAGTCTAAAATCAACGTATCACACATGTTTTTTTAATCCAAAGGGCTGAATCATATTGGTTATGATGTTTTGGCTACTTTTCCTTCCTCTCATCTCTTGCCACCGAACTCGACTACAGTAGTTGGGACATCATTACACTGAACAGAGTTGAATTTGATTAAATATGATGATTCTGAAGTGAATGGAAATAATATGTTGTGTTTTTAATTCATGTATGTTACCCTATGACACATTTTTGGTTTTTGTACAAGTTACAGCACAGAATGGCACAAGTTCAATACTTAGTTTAGTTTATGTTCTGTTTGTGGTAAAGGGTTTTTTTCCTTTCCAGACCTAACTACATTCAGTTTTTACAGCAGTTTCAACTCTATCTGGGATGTCATGCTGATATGACAGAGATTTTGGGAAATTATGTTGGTTTTTATGGCATTGCCTTCCTTAAAAAAACAAAACAAAACAAAATAAATGGTATAATAATGGTAATTTCACTAAATAGTCAAGTCCCTGACTTGGTGATATTATCTGTAGACACAGGTGTGGCAGGGGACATGTGCCTCTCATTATGTAGAACACTAATTTGATGCTGAAAAGGAGAAAAATTGATGCAAAAAAATGCTAGAATGCAGAAATTAAAGTGTTTGACGTTCTTCATTCTTTTATACGTATCTGCCCCTTGGGATGTCAGCAGTAAACTGTTAACCTATTAACCACTGAGAATATTTTTGACTGATTACACATGTTAATCCATCGGTTAATTTTACTTCTTTTCAGTTTACTGCGCTGCAAACCACCCAGCCCCCCCCCCCCCCCCCCCCTTTAGCATTATTGACTGTGGAAGCAATGGAGCACCAGTCTAAAAGCAAAGGCCATTTTGTCACCTATTTCACATATTGTTTTGCTTAAAAATTGACTGATTAGTTACTGGTTAATGGATGTCAGCCAGTTGGAAACTGACATCTATAATCCCCCTTAATGTTAAAACGAAACCTACGCCCTTGTCTCCAGAGACTGGACCAGCCCATGTCCCATTTTTAAAACTGCAGCTATCTTGTATTTGTCTTATTTATCATCTTCGGTCCACAAAAATAAGGGCTAGTAACTGTAAGCAGTGTCTATTCAGCTTGAAACAATAAAAGCGCTGCATTGCTTTTAATTAAGTTGTACAAACTTTGGATTTCTTCCAAGCAGCTCTGAACGTCATCCAGTTTTTCTCTACCCCCACACCTCCTGCTATCCTACACTCTCTCTGTCTTTTTCTCATTTCTGAGGTATTTAGTTACACACAAAGCATAATTAAATGAAAATCTCAGAGCACTGATGCTTGAATTCTCTCTGAATGTCACAGAGCTCTGGACCAGCAATGAATAGAGGATAAGAATTTTAAGAAAGTCATTGCTTATTCCTTTGTTCTTCTTTTCTTCTTTTTACTGTAACTGTCACCTGTCCTTGGGGAATCCTTCTACTGTACCTCTGTCCACCACCTTGGGGCCACAGACAGCCGTGATGACACAACTAATCTCGCTCAGTGAATTGATTTACAACGCAGAAGCCTCTGATGACCCGAATTTGATGGCTTGTCCCTTTTGTCCTGCAGTGAGATGGAAAACTCTGTGGAGCAACATATTTACGATCAAACCGCCCCTCATTACACTGCAGCCCCGTAGAGGAGTCTTTTGTTCGTCTACTTTGGCCACACTTAGTACATCAACCAGGGCTGTGCATGTGTAGGCATGTGTATATGATGTGTGCGTCCTTGTGTTTGTGTGTTTTGCTATCAAAGGCTCCACAGGCCCTTTAAAACAGCTGATTAAATAGCTGACAACGGGATATAAATGCAACAGAAAGAGGGAATAGCCTCTGATTTCTGTCTCTGTTTTACTCCATTCTGGACCCAGCCGCCCTCCTCCTGCCAGGCATGGTGGACCAGCACAAAGTGCTTGGTCTTGGAATTAAATATCTGGCTGCTAGACAATATTTCCCCCTCTTCCACTCTTCTGAACCACCCCTAACCCAACATGAACACCGATGGGGACTCAAAGAGCTGCATGACTGCACGTCCCAACAATGAGGCCACACAAAAAGCACCAACTCAGCAGAACTGGACGTCCGTTTCTCAGGCGTTTAAGCATGCAATTATGTTCCCCTCCACTCCCCACTTCACAATCACGATTGGGGGAACACAACGTGGTGTCTGTAGTAGCTCAGTTCCTACAGGGGAGATGCAGAGACAAGGGCACAGTGCTGTATGATTGGAAGAATTCTGTTTGCAGGAGTTGTGTGTGAAGAGAGATAAAAGTTGAATGGGGCACTTGTGTGTGTAGGTGAATATGTCTGTACCTCCATGAAAATATAACATAATCCTGATTTTAGTCTCATGGATGCCCCATATGATGCTCAAATGTATACAGAGGTATTCTTTAACCACTGGTGTATCCCCTTATGTGTGTGTGTTTGCATATGTGTCAGTGTTTTATGGGATCTTATCCGGTGGGGAGCAGTCCTGCTGAGGGTTAGGCCATGCGTCCATGCATGTAGCGCACACACATTCACCATATGGGGTCCAGAGGGGCTTGCAGAGCCAGGCCAAGCCATGCTTATGGACCATTTAGCACACATTGCATTCTCCTTCATGGCTGCACTGCACTCCCTCTAATACACAAGTCAGGGCTGGAAAACTTTACAGTGAATCACAGAGAAGGGCCCCACAAGGCACAGAGGATCTAACTCGAAGGATATACAAATCTGTATTTATTGGCATATTTATCCATTTTTCCATTTTCCGTGATGTTATTTCTTTGATACTGAAGGATACCATTTATTCAAATCTGTCAGTGAAACTGTGGTGTGTAGTGTGGCCTGGCAAAGCAGACTATTGTGAAATACAACCGCACACCCAGTAAAGAGAAATACGGCTTCTAAATAATGGTATGTCATAATGTAGCAGGCTTTTATTAAGCTTTCAGTTGGATAACATGTTGATTTATACACTTATACTTGGGGCTTATTTCTTCCTCTGGATTCCTTTTTGTGCCACTTCTTCTCCTACAGTTTTGAGGCCACAAAGTCAAGTCAAGTCGATTTTATTTATATAGCCCAATATAACAAATCACAAATTTGCCTTAAGGGGTGATGTCATTGGTTGCATCACCCACTCTAGGTTGCCTGAACCGAACCGCCAACCCCCTGCGTCAAGATGCAATGCAAAATGCCCAAGCGTTAAAATATGACTTTTATGACTATTTTTGGGTTTGGTTGTTTTATTGTTTACAAATTAAAGCCACCACGGACTCAATTAATTATTGCATACACAATTATTTGTGTATACATATGATAGCCTATTTAATATCAGCATGATGAGTTGAGCTGAAAATGTTAGCAACCACCCAGGAAAATGTAGGCTTCATTAGAAAAAAATATAATATAACTTAGCTGACATGGGACCCTTGGTTATCAGCTCCAACACATAGCCTACATACACACACAGGCATGTGTGTGCACCTTACAGTGCAGATTTCTAATGTCACAATGCACTTGGTGTGACTTAATATCAGGAGTTACCCAGAACTCTCCCTCCCTCCTCCTTCCATCTATCTCCCTCTTCCTCTTCATATCCTCCCTCCATTTATCCATCCCCCCCACCCCCCACCCCACCCCTCTCTGTCTGTGTGTGGTCTGGAGACACTGTAAATCCCCAGCTCACACATGGTGCCACCCAACACGATGCTCAGGCCTCCTTATCCACAGTATCAACTACCATGTCAGACCAACCGGGTCAAGGCCATTTATGCCTTTATACTTCCTCATAGAAGCAGAAATGAACTCTTTCCACTCGTATAAAAAGCCAATATATAACCACTTTGATATGTGATAACTGTTAACTTATGAATTCCCACCCATTTTGAAACTGGTTCTCCATCTTTAAGTGGTTTGCGGCTGTGTGAGAATTGGCTGTGGATTGCCATGGCCTCAGAGATACAGCTGAAATATGGGAATTCCCTTTACCAGTGGTTCCCAACTCTTACTGTCAGACATACCCTTACAGATGAGTTCAATGAACCTTTTTGAAAACCATGTTATATTACAGCTGTATTTTGTGGCTCAGAATTGTTTATTTATTATAGATTTTTATTTAATACTATTATAAAAGTGGATATTGTTACAATGCATATTTTGTCATACAATTGTCAATGAATTGCTTTGGTCCAGTTTGCATACTACAGTATTCCTGGAAAAGTTATGAAAACACGAATATGAAAAGACTTTCCAGGCCTGGAAATGGTTTGGAATCAAGAGAATATTTTAGAAAAGTTTTGTATATCCATTTTTTTGGCTATTGTTTAAAATTTGTTCATAAAAATCCCAAAACATGTCTATCATTACGTGAAATATGTTCCTTGTATTACAAATTTCAAATCAAGTGCAGCACTGCGTAATTATCAAAATATTGCTAATATCGTGTGATACACAGACCAGACTGGCATCGCTTTGCTGCCCCATTTGAAGAAAAGAACTGTGCTGTCATGTAAGAAGAGAAACAGGTGAATGCCAAAAAGCTGGCTGTGGTATTGTGTAAAGAAGGTTTTCACACTATCCAGATTTCTACTTAGTTATTAGTTCAATGTTCACAAATTGTAAATTACAACATATTCAATTTGATTTCACAAAATGCTAACAACACATTGGCTTAGAACATAAAGAAATAAAACACGAACAAGAATAAATAGAAACAGCACATCAAAATAAAAGAAATTTACTGAATTTCAAAATAAAGTGTGTTATTACAAACTTGACATGTTTACCAGTCACTTGCAGTCCATCAAAAATGGACACGCTGCCCACTTTAGGACCACGACCCATCAGTTGGGAACCACTGCCCCACCCGATACCTTTAAAACTCTTTAGAATAGGGTAGGTATGGAGGTGTTGTTTCTTTACCTGACTTTTCAACCACAGCCACTAGAGGGAATCGCTTTAACAAATCCCATCTCATATGACTCACACTTTTCTTTCTTTCTCCCTGCTTTATCAATACAAAACACTCTGTTTGCACATCCAGCATTTCACCTGGATGTTAGACAAGTGACTGCTATCTGAGCTGTGTCATAATCACACATACTGGTGACAGAGAGGGATTAAACTCATTGAGCTCTGAGGCCCTGGGAACAGCGGAGGCGTTGAAAAATAAAGCCTCAACTCCCCATGTCTTGGCCCTGGCTGACTGGGTGGTCTCACAGGCATAAATATCATACTAAGTGACAATCCTCTCTACAGTTCACATCAGCACATTCAAACAAACAGAGGGGCAGTGGAGATAGAGACATGCAACTGTGGGCACAGCACCTTTGCTCTGCCTTGGACAGGCTAAGCTGAGAGGAGGTGAAATTTGGAAAAGGAGAGAGAGAGCTATGAAGAAGAGGGAGTGCTAGAGAGAAAGTGACTGTCTAAAACAGAGAGAGGCAGGGAGAGAGGACGGCAGCAGAAGGAAAAGAAAGAGAGTCAGGGAGCGATCCTTGCGCTGCTCTGTGTGTGGTCTAAAGACCTCCAGGCTTGTTCTGGGGTGAGTGTGTGAGTGCTCCCTTCCTGGGCCCAGAGAGGAAGGGGGAAAATAAAAGAAGGAGAAAGAGAGAAGTCTGCAAAATAAAGAGCATGTTTGCCTTTGCTTGTGTATGAGAGCGAATGAGTGAGCTGGTCTTTTATGTGGAATAAGCAAGCAAACACGGGCATGTTTGGCCTGCCGTGGGGAGATTACCGTGTTATTTGCAAATATATCAGCTAGCTAGCCAAACAGTCTGCTTTTCACCGAGCCGTCACCCTGCCAGAAGGAAGCCTTTTCTCTCTGACTCATACTTTTAAAACACTTGTGCACCTGTGTGCAGGGGCGTCATAGTGGGGGGAAAAGTGGGACTGACTACCCAGGGCCCAAGTGGGGAGGGGGCCCTTATTGGGCCTGAAATAAAAATTATTTTTTTATTTTCATTTTTTTCTCTTTAAGTAGTGACTGCAATAAGTTAACTAAAATTGTCTGGGTTAATGAACAAACATTCAGAATTCCTTTCTAGAAAAAATGTGGAGTCTCTCTCAGAGGCCCCTCACATTTTTCAGGAGTGTAAAACAAAGTTATAGTTGTTTATTGCTTTTAATGGGTCATCGGGTAATTCAGGTGTGGTTATAACAATTGTACAGGGTTGGCTTGGGCCGTAGTGATGGGGCCCAATGAGATATGTTTTCATGGGGCCCAGAATTCCTGGCGACGCCCCTGCCTGTGTGTATACTGGTGTGTGTGCCTAGCAAAAGCATTGGTGAATTTTTCTGAAAAGCAGAATGTTGCATTGTCCTCAACATCCAAAATTAAGCTGTAACTAAATACATTTACTCAAACACTGCACTTAAGTACAAATTTGTTTTACTTCCACTTTACTTGAGAATATTGATCTCATGGTACTTTCTACTTCTTCTTTACCATACATCAGAGGGAAATATTGTCCTTTTTACACCACTCAATGTATTTTATAATTTTAGTGACTTCACAAATTCAGATGTTTGCACACAAACTATACGGAAATATGCAAGTGCAGCTGAATGGATTAATAGATTGATTAGGAAATTAAAGGGCAACTATTTTGATATTTGTTTAAATATTTTTTTCATGCAAATACTTTTCATGGTTACAGCTTCTCAAGTATGAAGACTTACTGTTTTTCCTTTTAAGTGTTTCAATCATTTGTTGTACTAAATTTATTTATTTTTTCTACTCTGAGTGCTTTCACTTTTAATACTTAAATACATTTTTCTGATTGTACTTACATACTATAACTGAGGTAACATTTTGAATGCTGGGCTTTTATTAGTAACAAAATATATTTTCAGTATGGTAGGTGATTGGTGTAAGGATTTAGTATGAAACTGGGACTCAGATGCAGAGAAAAGCACCAAAAACCAAGAATAGTTTATCAAATCCAAATCTTTACTTAGGTGATCAGGGGTCATACACATGTAGGCAGAAAAATCCATTCAGGGAAATCACACAAGAAACAAAGTCCATAAATCCAAGCAGAGTCAAAAATCAGGCAAACAAACACAAGGAAAAGGCTGGAGAGCATGAACACACTGGAGAGACAATGACAATCTGGCAACTAAATGGTGGAAACACTGGACTTTAAATACACCATGGCTGATTACTAACTACACACAGGTGAGTGATACAAGACACAAGTGAAACACATGAGGCAGTCGAAAAAAGCGGACACAAAAACAGAAACAGAAGAATATCACAATTAGGACTTTCATTTAAGTGAAGAATCTGAATATTTCTTTCACCACTGCGGTTATGGATTTACTATAGATAAATACAAAAAGATATCTATAACACAGCATGCAAAATTTTGAAGGCTGTCTATTCATGTCATACCTTTGGGAATGTTTTGGTATTACCAGCTCCTCAGTGAACCTTTTTGTCACAGATTCATGTCATTGAACAGACCTGAAACACATAATCTTCATGTAGGAATGAGACTGTTGGAAAACAACTTAAAAATTCCAAATCGTCCAATTCTATCTTTGACTACTGGTGTCCATACAGACTACAAACCATTTCAAGGCCAAATGTTGGCGTTTTCAGTTGCTGCAAATCATGGACTTGCAACTTTTGTACGTTATTATGTTAAAGATATGTTTAAACTTCACATTTCTGTATGTTTCAACTGTGCTGTCTCTGTGGATGATCCCTCTCTTCCCCTTTTAACCCTACAAGCAAATACACACGCTTGCATGAGCACACACTCACAAAAAAGCAAACACAAATGCATATGCACAAATACACTACAGATGTGTTGTGTGTCATGTGTGTGTTTGTATATGTGAGAGTGCGCACACCCACATACATCAAACATGCACACATACTTGTGCTCAATTAAAATCAACACTCAGTGAGGCCTCAAACCCTGAAACCATTTCCAGAGACATTTTGTTCCCTGAGCCTGCGCCTCAGTCAAATGGACAGCAAGACCTGGAATGAGAAGGGCTGGTGCTAAACAGACAGGGTTACATACGAGTCCACTGCTGTGTGCCCCAAATGCAGAGACACATATACTTTCTTCAAATAAAGACTCTGATTGGACTCCATCAATCATCTGTTAGGGTTGAACCAGAGGTTTTTCCACCTTCAACCTGGAGGGGAGCAGATGTCAGAATATATGCACAATGCGCACACACACACACACACACACACACACACATGCACACACAAAGTGTATAAGAGTTCATGTTATCACACTAACTTTATCTTATGCTTTTTTGGTCTAGGTATGTGATTGTTGGGATTTATTTTTTTTATTTCTGATGTTGGTCTGTAAAGTGGTGGAAAAAATATGTGCCAAAATACTTTGCAGTGTTTGGGATGGAAAGTGTCAGACCTGGGCAATTTGTTATTCGGCATCTGGTTTTGGGTTTTTACAGAGTTCATATGGCGCTAGTGTTGCATCTAAGATATCTCCTTCTTTTTTGGACTGTGTCTGTAGCTCCAGAACAAATTGGAGTGTTTCTCATGGGTCAGCTTCATGATCAGAGCGATGCACTTGCAACAGTTGAAACAGACTCGAGCGTTTATCAAATACAAATATGCTATACAGCACACGTAAACCTCTTCCAACAATGGGTGGATTGAAACACATTAATCTGACATGCATGCAAAATCCGTTAGGATGAGTGCATCTGCAGCCAAACACTGATGTATGTGTGAAGTGTTTATCAAGATTTTTTCTCGGAATTACGGCATGTGTTGAGGTCATCAGCGGCAGCCCCACATGGCCCTCAGAGCAAGCAGGATGTCCTGTCTGACAGCTAGAAATAATCAGCTTCATTTGTCACTTTGCCTTGGTTACACACATATCTGCTAACGCACACACATGCACACACCAAAGGCAAAGACACCAGACCCAAGTATGGCTGACTAATGGCCTGGGCCAATACCTTTCCATTTCCCCTTCCCTTCAGACAAAGCCTACTTTCTATGCCACACATGCTCTATTTATTTTTAAATCCAGAACCAGACCTTCAGCCCTCCAATCCTTCCTCCATTTCCGCAAGCATACAGACCTGATGATGAAGTTTTGTGTGCAGGAGCTGTGAAAAAAATGTGTTTTAGAAAATAATGACTTTTATGACTTTGTTTTATTTGGTTTATCAAATGTTATCTGAAGGGAGATGAGAGCAGTTAGTTGCCTCATATCAGACAAACTTGTCAACTCAATAAGCTTTGTTCATAGTAGTGCGAGACACCATGGTGCAGGGCTCAGTAGATGGCACACCAGTTATGAGCATGCACAGAGGTGTTCATGCTTAATGTGTTGTTTGTTGCATTATGCCCCAGCATAATGACCAGCGACATTCAAACACAATCTTCATGGAAAAGCAACAAGTCAATGAGTGCCAATGGAAAAATATTACCACAAAAGTAAGCTGCCTGGCAACATTAGTAAAGAGTGACGTACAGCCAAAAACTGTATTTGTTTACTGCAATTACTGTTGTAATACCTCCAAGTCGAAATTATTTCATACAGCTTTGTTAATCTTCTTATCACCTCTCTTTCCAAGATGTTGTTGTTGTGTAGCTTTTTGCCAAGGGATCACTCATGTTTTTCCACACCACGCAGCTAACAGCCTCTTCCTTCTTTTCAACAACTGAAGGCCATTTGATTGTTTCTATTGTCTGTCAGTGAAGAGTCAGAGAGATATCTTTGTAGGCAATCCTTCTCAGCCAGTCTTGCCTGTTGAGCATGTACAGCATGCACAATGGGTGCCTAGATACAAAATTCAGAGGTGCGTAACAAAGTGCTGCAACAACTTTCGGAGCCTTCAAGCTCAACACGAAAGGTGTAATTATGGCATGGTGTCCCCAGTTCAAGCTTCACATGACGTAATGACATCATGTGAAGCTTGAACAGGGGACACTATATATGAGTATATATGACGCATTACACTTACAGTCAGTCTGATATCAGCTCCACTCTAACCGATTTCTGTGAGAGAGGGGATTTGTTGGATTCACTGGAGGCCAGAGTATCTGCCTGAATTTAACATCCTTTTTTTCAAAAGATTTTTTTTTGGTGTGCTCTACTAGCTGCGCTAGTGACCTTTTAAGTCCACAAAGATGCATAGCCATGCCAACACACGTTTCACTAGCAAGGACCACACCTCAATCGGAATTAATTTTAACAATTTATTGACGTGAATGTAGATTTGGTATAAATATTGATGTTGAATTATTGGAATGGATGGTTGAGTGCGGTGTGGGGAAGCTTCGGTGGGAATCCGCCGTGGCTCCCGGGCACGACAGATCCCTTAGGACCCTACGGACAGAAAAGTAAAGAAATAACGAGAACGAAAGGGGGAGATCGGGTTAGGAGGATATTTAAGCCGGAAGAGGCGCGGTTGAGGTGCGGTAGAGGTGTGGTCCTGCTCCTGAAACTCTGCTATATAGCTTCACTCAATTAGCAAGGACCACACCTCAATTGGAATTAATTTTAACAATTTATTGACGTGAATGTAGATTTGGTATAAACACTGATGTTGAATTATTGGAATCGATGGTTGAGTGCGGTGTGAGGAAGCTTCGGTGGGAATCCGCCGTGGCTCCCGGGCACGACAGATCCCCAAAAGCGTGCATTATATGAGAGAGGAAAAAGCCGATTTGAGATCTCTTAGGTCGGAACGGACGTAACGGTGATAAGCTTGGGAGGACCATCTGCCCATGATCTGAATAAAGTGTTCCGGTATACCACTGCGGGAAGCCGAGGCGACAGCTCCGATTCTGAAAGAATGTGCGGAGTAATGCATGGGAGAGATGCCTGACAATGACGGGACCTGACGGAAGTGTTGGTGGAACCAGAAGCGGGTAACCACCTGGCTGGATTCAGATGCAAACAGAGGGTCATCTTGGGATTTGCTTTGTGATGTCCAGAAATGTAAGTAATTGGAGAGAATAAGGAAGGGGTTTAGAACTGATTGAATGTTAAAGTAGAAGACAGGAGTGAGTTGGCTAGATTAGTTGGTTTTGGTTCTTTTTAAAAATAACTATGGTGTCGTTAGAGAAAAAAGGTCCGAGAGGCAGGCATGCTGACGTGGATCGTATTGAAGGGTCAAAGCAGTGAATTCTGAGCATCTGAGGAAATGGAAGAAGGCGAGAATGAACATTGCCTCTAGAGTTTGGTTGACATGAGGTATGCTATATCTGGAGCGGATGGTGTGGATACAGCGTGACAGCAGATCCGTGGTTAATGGGAGTCTACGAGGATTTTGGGCTGGTTCTTAGCGTGAGAGGCCTCTGAGCAGTGAGGTGATCTGGGGATGACCATGAGCTGGCCATGACTACCGGTTAGGAGTTTAGAGATGAACGAAATGCCGCTGAGGTAGACTTTGATTGTCTGGGTGTGGGTGATGAAGCAGGTTAAGGTGATGAGATCAAATAAAGGAAAAGTTATGTTATGCATGTCGTGAAAGTTGTGGAAACAATTCCAAGCCGACCGATATGGAGAGAGAGTTGCATGGGGACAGGCTATTGATGATGGTGTTCTGAGATTCCAGATCAGGGGCATGAAAGCTGGGTTTAGATGTTGAAAGGCAAGGTCGAATATGGAGGAACCGGAGTCGGGTGTGCGTCTACATGAGGAGCCAAGCCTCTGAACTTCTTTATTTATGATGTCAAACTAGTGCGAGATTGTCTGAGTAGATGAGGACAGAAAGGCGACTCCATTCACGGCCCCATAACATGGTGGCGACGATGATGGGGTAGATCTCAAAGAGAGCAGATAAAGTGACCTGGCAGTCTCCTTCCAACTCTTGGGGCCATTTGCCTACGAACCATCTTCCATCGTAAAAAAACCCCAAAACCGGCAGACGGAGCCGCGTCATCGAAAAGGTTGACGTCCTGAGGATGAGACAGGTGATCGTCATAAAGAAGGAGATTCGTTCCAATCGCCAAGCAGACGGAGCCAGAACCAGAGCTCGGCGCTAGGCCATGAGCGACGGGACGGAAGAAGCGACAGGCAACAGATGAGAAAGGAAGCCCTCCCCTGGGGAACAATGCAGATGCAGGCTTCGAGGGTAAGCAGTAGAGGGCACTGGCAGCCCGGTGCCAAAAGCCCCAAGGAGAGTGAACCGGTGCAGTAGCCGATGTCGTACATCTGGGGGCCCCCGACATCTCGGTGCCAGATGCCCCAACGAGAGCGAACTGTCGAAGTCACTGGACGTACAACTGGGGGCAGCGGCACCCCGGTGCCAGATGCCCCAGAGAGAGCTAAGTGGTTTGGTTGCCGAGCGTGCACAGCCGGGGGCAATGGCATCCCAATGCCAGACTCCCCAGCAAAAGCGAACCACTGCAGGCGTCGATGTTAAGCAGTAGAGAGCACTGGCAGCCTGGTGCCAGATGCCTCAAGAAGAGGGAAACGGCGCAGTGGGCGAGGTCGTACGGCCGGGGGCGCGGCATCTCGGTGCCAGAAGCTCCAACGAGAGCGAACTGTCAAAGTCACTGTGAACGTACAACTGGGGGCAGCAGCACCCCGGTGCCAGAAGCCCCAGCGAGAACAAGGGTGGTTTGGTTGCCGAGCGTGCACAGCTGGGGGAAATGGCATCCCAAAGCCAGACACCCCAGCAAAAGCGAACCGCTGCAGGCGTCAATGTTAAGCAGTAGAGGGCACCGGCAGCCCGGTGCCAGATGCCTCAAGAAGAGTGAAACGGCGCAGTAGGACAGGTCATACGGCCGGGGGCACGGCCTCTCGGTACCAGAAGCCCCAACGAGAGCAAACTGTCAAGGTTGCTGCGGGTGTACAACTGGGGACAACGGCATCCCGGTGCAGGGTGCCCCAGCTAGAGCGAAGTGGTGCGATTGTCGAGCATGCGCGGCTGAGGGCACCGATACCCCGGTGCCAGAAATTCCATCAAGAAATGAATGCTGCAGTTGCTGAGGTTGAGCAGTAGAGGGCACCGGCAGCCCGGTGCCAGGTGCCCCAAGGGGACAGAGCTGCTATGGATGGCCAGGAAGAGCAGGAAGTGGCGCTGGCATCCCGGTGCCAGGCGGTCCAACATGAGCGGGCTGCTCAAATTGGGGAGGGAGAACAGTCAAGGGTGCAGGCAACACAGCGTCGAGAATCCCAGGTCAGGTGAGCTGGTGGGAGTGGGAGGGTGCCACGACACATCAGACGCCTCAGGCAAACCTGACCTCTGCAGCTGGTGGGACCGAGGTGAAGCGACTGCTGCAGCCCCAGCGCCCCGCACTTGCTGAGGTTTCTTCCTTTTTTTTTTTTTCTTTTTCTTGGGAGTTTTCCCTTGGGTGATGTGAGGGACTAAGGACAGAGGGATGTCGTAAACCGTACAGCCCACTGAGGCAAACCATGTTTTGTGAAAATGGGCTCTACAAATAAAACCGACTTGACTAGACTTGACTTGACACGCCAGAGGCAGCATGTCCCCACTTCCTACTCAGCACGGTCCGCCGGAAGTGGTTGAAGACGAACCGGCCCTTTAACAGAGGTACTGACGTCATGGCGCACGGCGGGAGCCGCCGCGATGACGTCACCCGGAAGAGCGCCGATGTTGACAGAGCGGCACTCAGATGTCAGAATGTCAAAAAGCTTCGTTGTCAGTTCTGCGAAACGGTATTCCCCGGTCTGCAAAGGCAGCCGGCAATTGGGAGACCTCGCTGGAGCGTGGTGACGCCTCGCTCCAGCGCACATCGCTCGACGGCGAGCCGCCGAGCCGGCAGAGTCGAGACAACGGCGGGAGGCCGCCACCATCCTCCGCGGCGATGGAGTAGGAGAACCGCGGCGGCGCAGGGCTGCACGGGGGCGACCGCGTCCTCTTCTTTCCGCCGAGGGTGGCGGACCAGGAGACGCAGAGGAACCATCGGCCGAGCCGTACATCTGGATGGTGAGCAGAGAGGAGCCAGGTGGAACAAGGACCAAGAAGGGAACAGAGGGGCCGGCGGCCGGTTGCACTGCCGAGGTCGGCGTCTCCGGCACGGACGCGACAGAGAAGTTGTCGGCATCGGACCCTGAGGACGCCTGCACGGCCAGATGGAGACGGTGAGGGCCATCATCACGGCTTCGACCGAACAGGTCGTCATCCGACGGGGACAGAGAGACAGGATCCATAATAGGGGTGAGTGAGCGAACCGCAGTCGACTGAGAGCGGAACGCTGCGTGGTGTGTCGGTACGCGCTCGTGCAGAATAACGAGAACAAAAGGGGGAGATCGGGTTAGGAGGATATTTAATCCGGAAGAGGCGCGGTTGAGGCGCGGTTGAGGCGCGGTAGAGGTGTGGTCCTGCTCCTGAAACTCTGCTATATAGCTTCACTTACCAGGGTTTTTAGAGTGGAGCGGAGACAAACCACTATGTTGGGCGATATTGAGAAGTCATTACTCCTCATTGGTTCAGACGCACCACTTGGCAATGCTGGTAAACAGTGTGACAACAGCTTTAGTCTTACTTATGGCACTGATAGACTAATAGTTAGTCCCAGCCATGGGGATCAATTGTATCAATTGCTTTTCAACAACAACATAAAAAAAATGCTGTTTCTTGTCATGATGCCAGAAGAATTCAACTCAGCATAGTGGGCTGATTCAAAGGTCTGGACCCGTGCAGGCAAAGCTGTCAGTAGAAGGGCTAAGAGAGTGCTAAATCAGTGTCTTCTAATGTTAAAAGTTCCTTCAATCCTTATTTATGACACACATATACATAGACACTCACATGCACACAAGCTTGTTTAAAACACAGTTACAGTCACACACATACACACACACAGACAAGTGGAGCTCGTTTGGGGCCTCATCTTTACTGCAGTAACCCACAGAGACTTACGGGCCAGTGACGGGTCAGTGACTTGTCTGCATGAATGTTGTTTTTCATTCAACTTGCTCCTAAACCTCAGAAAGATCATCTCACAATAAGGTGACAGTTCAGTGCTGACAGTTAGCAATTTATAAGGTACACCTGTACAAACAAATTGTGTCAGAGACTCGAGCATTAATAAATGATTAAAAAAAACCAATAGATACTACTACTAAGACACGATAAAATATCAGATCACACTGTGCTAAATCAGTGGTTGTGTTCTGAAAACATTATTATAACACAGAGCAAGAGGGAGTGTTGTTTTACAAGGCTAGAGGTTGTAGCCCAAGGTGCATTCCCACCTATGTCTATGATTCATACAGGTGTGCCTGCATGGGAGACTTGTGTATGTGTGTGTGAGTCGCGAGGTCATGTCCCCGTGTTTACCCAGCCGTCCATCTAACCAGACGCATTCACCATCTACATCCAGTGAGCAGGAATGTTTATGATACTCTGTTAAATATAATGATGGCTCTGTTTGCCTCCATGAATTAAGGCCTTTCCTATAAAGAGAAGAAAAGGAGGGTTCCCCTGGGGCATGTTTGGGGCTCTCTCCCTGCAGCACAATAGTTTTTACACACAGATCTGGAGAGCTATAACCTTGCTCTGTATATATGCTGTGACTTCACGCTGTCTGCTAAATGCAAGCCAGAGTCTCTTTCTGACATTCGCTGGGTTTTTACTGTGAGATGTTTAAAGTGAGGTTTTGTTCTGTTTCATTTTTCTTTAAAAGGCAGATTTTTTTTTCCCGCAACTATACCTCTGAAAATAAATGAAGACAATAAAACCCCCAAAGTTATTAATGATGTAATGGTACAAACATGTCACTATGGAGCATGTGTCTTTCTCAACAGATGCATGAAACTCTAAGTTGTCATCATAGATATTATTGACCCCCAGTTGCATGACTCCCCTTTATTAAAGTTAATTTAAAAATATTAAATAAATAAATAAACAAACGAACAAATAAATAAATAGATAGATAAATATATAAAAATGAATATTGGGCCCTAAAGGCACACTTTCCGTTATGAAGATTAATAAAGATAAAACACCCCTCAAACATTTAATTCACATGCATAATACAAAATATTATAGTCAACATATTAAAACAATAGGAAGAAAAGTCTAAGGTTATGTTCAAACTGCAAACCTTAGAGATAAATTCAGATTTATTGGTCCTATTCTATCTTTTTGATTTCTATCCAGATTATTTTTTCGATGTGGCCAATATCAGAGTGCAAACTGGTCACAGTCCTGAACTGACCCACATGCACAAAAGAGCAATGATAAAGACGTCACATGCAGCACGCTGCAGTACAGTAGAAACAAAGGGGGCTACTAAAGTCAGCATTTACATTTTTATTCATGAGTTGATGTGCAGTGGAGAAGAGGGTATTCATGAGCACATGATGAGGATGAGGACAAAGAGAGGCACATTTTTAAATATGAATTTTCTTTCTATGTCTGAATTCATCGCATGAATCCCGCCAGTGCAGAAGTTTTGGCGGATTTCAATCCAGAGTGACCTAAAAGCTACTTGAATTCCAATATTCCAATAATATGACTTAGACTGAAGTTGCTTGCCAAAAATAAGACCCATATCTGATTTAGGAACACATACGACGGTGGCCTCAATCAGAATTGAAAAAGGATAAATAAGCCAAAAAAAAAAAAAGATGCTGTACAGTCTCAAAGAGCTAGATACCGGACAGCAAGATGGCACCTATGCAGTTCAATTAAAACTGCTCCGCTGCGGCATACGTCAAAAAAAAAGTTTCTACTTTCTGGGCTTATGTCTTTGATATACGTGATATATGGCTGAATATTTGCAGCAGTGTTTTTCACACAAACAAGCTCCTGCTCAGCTCATAGACTTTACAGTGTGGTAACGTTACTGACTTTTAAATCACTTTTCTTGGCCCCAGGAAAGTTTTACAAATATTAAAACTACATGGATCCAAAATTCATAATAGAGGAAGTCATAATTGACCTTGATTGCACTTCGAGGTGGCCTGTAAACAGTTTTACAGACTTCTGTTTTAAAGTGGTGGTCTATGGAGAAAATGCTTTTTGGGCCACAGGGGAGTTTTTCGCTGCAATAACGTGAGTGGCCACTGGAAAACAATTGAGTCGTGGCTGAGCAGCGTTCCTGTGGGCCTGGGCAGCGCTTGAAATAAATGCTCCCAGCAATGCACTAACATGTTTAGAATGATATGAATGTTTACATGTTGATGTTCGACCGGTACAATAGTAGCAATGATGTCTCACATGCATGCTTGCACACCAAATAACCAAATGATCAATTTACATTTATCATGATTTTTTTAAAAAACAAAATATAATACTATGACATTTTTCATATTTTTTCCTGATATACAACACAGTGAAAATTTACATGGATCTTTTTTTTTTACTATACTATCACATTTTCATTATTTTTTTAAATGAAAGACAATTTTCATGATTGTTTTGCACCATATTAGGCAATACTATCACATTTTCAGGATTTTTTTTAACATACTGTTCAATGACAATTTTAATGATTTGTTTTTACTACTTGGTGTACGACAACATTTTTCATGATATTTTTCATCATGTTATTCTCTGACATTTTTTATGACTTTTCTTTTAACAACTGTAGATTATGTAATTTTCACAAATTTTTAAGACATACTACACTATGACATTTTTTACCACATACTATTACAATTTTCATGTTACTGGTCTGACTGTATAATAGACGCATTAACACTATTGTTGGCAAATTTTACAATATGGTAATTGTGGCTTCTTTATATAAATGAAAACATTTCCTTCAACCACTCCTCATCTTTCGTCTTTCTTTTGTGTAACCACACCATCAGTCAACAACCATCCCATTTAACATCTACTTATCCCTCCCCTTTTTAAAATTGCTTACAACTCTGACATAACAATAATGATTTGCAGGTTAAACAACAGGGAAAAGCAGAAACCTGACACACGTATTTGAAACAGCAGGAAATTGAAAACTACAATTACCTCCATGCCAACAGCCACAGGCACTTCATTACACATTACATTTGGACTCCAATATGAACTTTTGATAATAATATTTAAATGTGGCATTTTGACAAGTGATGATGCTTCTTGTATTTAAGCATTTGTTCCACACAATAACAGTGTTTTACATATCATCGATTTTGGTTTTTCTCCGGTGACATGCTCCAAAACAACTCTGGGGAAACAATGAAGCCTGCCGGGCCCCTCAATCAGAGTCCAGGCTCGCCTCGACCAGAGCCAGATGTGGCTCTTGAGATGCTGATTATGTTTGTCTTGTTTACAAACGCAGCTCAGAGCAGATTCCTCATTTTCTGGGCTTTTTTACCCCCTCCTCTCCCTCGGATCTATATACACAAACTCTCATTCTGACATAAACTGCAAACAAAGAGCATTTTGGTTCTGTCATATGAAGGGCTCTGTTTGTTAGAAAATGTCGCTCAGGGCCACAGTTTATGGCATCAGTGCAGTGATGGTGATACTTGTGTGAGTCTGCTCAAATCGCCTGTTTATTCAAGAGAAAAAGTACAGCAGAAATTTCTGACTGACAGTTACAAGATCACACTATTTCCCATAATGTTACAAAAAATACTTGACTTTCTGAGAGTTTACATAATATAGTCATGAATGGGATTTCAAAAAGCTGAAAATCAATAAATCCTAACATCAATCTTCTATATAGTTTTACATTTTTGCCCCTATGTGCATAGGCAGATTAGGAGACAGTGGGCACAAATATGCAAAGGGTCCCACCACCTCTCCTATGTAGCCTTGTCGTTTTGTGTCTCCTTCTGATTGTTTTGTGTCTCCTTCTGGTTGTTTTGTGACATTTTGTAGTCATTTAGTGTCTCTTTGAAGTCATTTTGTGCATCTTTGAGGTACTTGTGTGTCTTTTTTGGTTGTTTTGTCTCACTTTGTAGTCATTTTGTGTCTCATTGTGGTTGTTTTGTTTCAATTTTGTCATTTTGTGTCACTTTGTAGTCTGTTTGTGACTTTTTGTGGTTGTTTTGTGACATTTTGTAGTCAAACCTGGGGGTAGTTTTATGGGGTTTCGCTGGTTGGTGCGTGTCTCCACCACAGGAACTGCTCACATAGGACAATTTTCAAGAACTTTTATGAGGGCGAAACAAGTCCCTGCCTCGGGGTAGGTACTTAATTGCAGGCCCAAAAAACTGCTGGGTTGGACGTCAACAAAACAAGCGTCATTTTTAATGATGCAAGTGATGTTTAATAATCGGAATGACAACTTTCCTACTTAACACATGAACTGCCTCTCATGTCGGAAAAACAACTCGGTAACTTGAAGATAAATTTATAACATAACCTCATAAATGCATAAACATGGCAGGCAAAAGTCAATGTTTGGTCAATGGTAACAAACTTTTTTATTAATTCACATATGGAAACAGCTATCAACTTAGCATCAAAATGCAGCCCACCTTCTTTGTAGCTTCCATGTTGTTCCAAATTTATGACCTCAAAGCACATGAACACAACAAAGTTGGAAGAATGACGTCCCAACTCGGAAACTGTGACCTTTCAACATCACAGGAACGCAGCATAAAAACCAGCAGAAGAACAATGACTACGTCAACCCTGGAGTCCAGAGGGTCCTACCAGGACCGACACTGCGATGGAGACACAAAGGCTGAGAGGACCAACAACAAGGCTGTTCCTGTAAATGTTCCCCCCTCCTAGGTTTTACCTTAAGTTCCCACAATGGAAACACACCTATTTAGTGTCTCTTTAAGTTAATTTTATGTCTTTTTAGTCATTTTGTGTTCCTTTGTAGTCTATTTGTGTCTCCTTGTGGATGTTTGTGCCATATTGGAGTTATTTTGTGTTGCCGTGTGGTTGTCTTGCATAATTTGGTTGTCGTTTAGTGTCTCTTAGCCGTTCCTTTGCATACCCTTGTGGTCTTTTAGTGTTCATTTTGAATCTCTCCCTGGTATGTGCTATTTGAGTTACAGTTTGCAAGACCAGGGGACCCTCTGACACTTTGGGGCTCCTGGCCCTGTGCCTGCTCAGCCTTTCAATAATCCATCCATAGTTGGCATTTGATATAAAATACAAACATAGGGGTCTGGCCAGGGAGGAAAAAGTCCTGAATGGCCTGAGAAGAATACAATAAAAAATATGTTACGCATATTTCTTACAAAATAGTGTGTTGCCCTGCTGGCTTCGGTCCCATATCATCAGGCCCCCCCACTGTACCCCCATTTGAGCTCAACCAATATAGCCGCTTTCGCCTCTCACAGTCACACTGGCAGGAAATGACCTCACACAAGGAGAATGAACCCACACCATCAGACAACAACCCCCTTCACCTCAGTTCAAAGGTCAGAGAAGTCATAGAGGAGTCAGAATGCGTGTGTTTGAAATGTGTGTGAGGGCAGTCTCTGATCAGTTGTCAGTGGTGGACAGTTTGAGTGACTCATGTATTTGTTTGAGCGTCTCTGTGGTATGTCAGGCATGTGTGTGTGGAAATATGTTTTGTTTTTCAGAGTGTGTGTGTATGTGTGTGAGAGGGAGCGTGCATGTGTGTACGTCCACTTAGGCAGGTGGAGACATAAGTGCACTTTTGATCATTGGCCTGTGATGTGTGTAGGGGGGCACCAGAAACTAAAAGATGTGTATGGATTTTGTGTGTGTGATAAGGCCTTCTGTGATTTTCTTTAAAGTCACGCATGACCTCTGTTGGAATGACCACTCAAAACAATGACAGAGTGAGGCCACTTTCTTCATTTAGATGTCACGATAGTTACTGGAAGACCCCTTTTTCAGAGCGGATGTGCCCCTTTTCCACTCCTCAGGACGCACATGTGTCTTTGTACAGTTGTGTAACTGTTTGACTGACTGCTAGTGAAGACTTGTTGAGCTTTGGAAATAAGGGAAATGTTTCCTTTCGTTATATTAATCTCAGCACATTGGTCTTTGTGGTGACAGAAAAAAGATTATTTTCATTAAAAAGCCAACATTAGATGTCGATTATCTAAAATTTTAAAAGAAACATTGTGAGTTCAGCATCAAACCTCATCTCTTTACATGCCAAGAGCTCTCTCCACACCAGTGTTTACTGTTATTGCTTCTTTTAATATCACTTCTTTTACTGTGCCAATAACTGTGGGCTGCATCCTCAGGACAGCTCTCCTTCCTCATCCTCTCATGTTGGGCTGAGGGCAAACTGACCACTTCTCGAGGTACAAGTGGTATTATAAGACAGGACAGGCCAGGACTAGATGGATAGCATGTTCATTTCAATAGCTATCTCTGCGACACAAAACCTTTAACAAAAGGGAGATTTTTAACATTTTAACAGCAAAGTTGTTTTTCAACATATCATTAATGATATATGTCTGGTGTGCATTTCCTGAGACTCAAGCCCTTAAAGAAATCCCACAGAACTGTTTCATGAATGTTGGACTAAGTTAGTGATGGTTATATTTTCATATAATCTAAGAAACCTACTCACCTAGGTTCAGAGTTCAATCAACCTAACAATGGTTACATTGTCACACTAACTTGTATACGTACACAATTCTCTTTAGTTACAGGAGCTGTATTCGACATTCAGAGCATTAATACAGCAGGAACCTTCTATTTGCTATGTAAAGATATATAGAAGAACAATTTCGTCCTGAGCAGAGAATGATATCACGCTACTTCTGTTTGTGTTTAAATCTGAATTTCTCTATTAGTAGACTATCCAGCAGTGCATGTGAGTGCATGTGAGTGCATGTGAGTGCAGGTGAGTGCATGTGATTACCTGTGGTTACCCCCAAGGTCAATGTATCCTCAAACAATGGTTTGTATGCTGTCATACAAAAATGCACATATAGTTCAAATGATAGGCTGTCTAACAAGTGCCTAAGTCTAATAAGTGCCTCATGAATGACGTCATGTACTTTCCTATCACAGGGGAGTTGGGGATGAGGATGCAAATGCAGTTCAAAATGAACAGCCTGGTGTACAAACAGAAATCAATCTTTAATGCTAATAAAATGTCCACAAAAACAAGCAGTTGTGCAAAACACAAAGTACAAATAAAACACAAAAAACTAAAGTGAAACCAACTAGGATCACAGGGAAGAACTCGGGTGAAGACAGGAGCAAACAACATGGAGGATCACAGGGAGGATAACAGGGTAGAGTCACAGCAGGGATTACAGACAAACTGACAAGGAACAACGGGAAACACACAGGTATACATACACAGGAAACAAATCAGGACAACAACACCCAGCTGAGGGAGGCTGACACAGGGAACAGGAGAGAAACACAGGGATTGAAGATTAAAACAGAACAGGTATGTTAGAAAACAGGAGGAAAACACACAAAGGCAGGAAGAAAAAAAGACACACGTAAATGATATGGGAAAGTGAGAACAGGTGAAACTAATAAGGGCGGGGAAACACACAGACAGGAAGTAAAACCAGACATGACACATAAGGAGTAATAATACAAAATAAAACAGGAACCAGAACATGAGTAACAAGAAACAAGGACACCACAAACAAAAAAACCCCAAGTGCACAATATAACTCAGAACCTAAGATCATGACACTTAATACACAGTTATGTTCTTAAAGTAAAGTACATAGGTTAGGTTTAAGAAAAGAAACATGGTGATGATGTGTCTCCCACGGTTCCAAAAACCAGTCTCTTGAAGAAAAGTCCTGTGCTTTGTGACCCATCCACCACCCCAAACAGCCACCTTGTGGAGACCACTTTTTCTGTAACTCCTGTCAAGGCAATGGTCACATGATTGCAGCCTATCTGATTGCATGGGTAATCCACAAATCCCTGGATTGTGATAAGGGATACAAGGGATATATGCATAGATAGATAGATAGATAGATAGATAGATGGATTAGATGGATAGATATGGATATAGGTGAATTTTTTTTTTCATTTTTTAGTATTGGTATCTTGAACCAGATGCAACATAATTTTTCTTCTACTTTGTACCTGTCAGGTATTGACTTTGAATGACAATAAAGGAATCTCAAATCTTGAAAATGTGGTGCATTAGTTTTTATAGGCATACGTATTAAGTGTGCAACAACCTGCCCAGGTTAACACCACAAGTCAAGCACTGTTCGCACTCTTAGCACCGTTAGATGGTTGATCAGCCACCTCTATGTTGACAACTGTGTACAGACTGAATAATAGAATATTGTATACAGCCCTTTTAACTATTTTTGTGTTTTACGAAACAGAGTTAGATTTTATTATTATGCAGTCAGATAAAAAACATAATATCTAAAAGGAAAAACAACAAGATTATTTTTCAGGAAGTACTTTTTGAAATGTATTTGTGTTTGAATGACCTTAGAAACCAACCATAAAAAACAGAGGAAAGAGTGACGAATAAAAATCAGTTTTTGGAGACCAGGCAATACACAGTGGACTAAATTAGACAGCATGTGGTTGAGAGCTGCTCTGACATAAACACCCTCATTACAGAGATTGGGATGTTCTTAAAACTTTTAATTATGATGCTGTTTGCATCAGTTGTGTTGGAATTTGGGCATCCTGACAGAATGACAATATTTCTTCTGGAAAATGAACTATTTTGTGCAGACACAGTGGATTTTGGGTTGTTTTGACCATTTCAAGGACACATCAGCCTTAAAATGTTGGAACTTAGACTTAGGTTTTTAAAAATTGTTGCTCCCTAGTTGAAATATGTAGATGCAGCAGGGGAATGTTAATTTTCACAGTCATAGCTCTTCTCCAAGTCGTGTTTGAGTCTCAATTTCACAAATTCACAATCCCTTATGGAGTGGGAAAGAAGTGAGAAAGAGAGACAGAGGGTGGGAAAATTAGGTTTAAATTATCTCACTATCACTGCTTGAGATGTAGTGCAGACCTGTGTTGACAGCACCTGCCACCAAGCCACTGCATTAACTCTCTTCTGGCTCATCAATGCACCGTCACAGTCATCATCTTGTTTTCCCCACAGTACCATGAGGTCATAGCTTAACTGGCCAATTAGCCAAACAGTTCAATCTGGGGCATCTCCAGAGATAGTGGAAGCAGGATGAGGAATGGTTGCTTTGCGGGACATCTGTGAACACAGGATGTTGAAACCTGCCTATTTTATGCCTGTCATCTTACCATCACACCTGCATTGATGTGTGTGCATTTATGATTCATGTCTGTGGGCTCTGTTGTAGTTAAATGTCTGGTGCTCACTGTGAGGTCTGACTTGTGCAGGGGGAAAATAGTTGTCATAATTACCCATGCTTGTATCTTTCAGCTAAAACCCCAGTTTCCTAATTACTGCCTGCTAACAATCTTCCCTGATTTTATGCGTACTGGTCAAGATGTGGGCACTCTAACTCGCTCACAGTCCAGCCAAAAGTGTTAGTGTTGAATATTCAACTGTAACCTCTGCTGACAACTGTTTATGAAGCCACAAGACAATGCCCAACATTTTTCTGTTCTAGAAGGAAAAGAATTAGCGCCACGCAGTTGTATGCCTCTGCGCAACAATCAAATTGCACTTTCAGTTTACGTCTATGTCTGTGAAAACATAGATCCTTCACACACATTTTCCCCCCAGCAGCTCAGAAAATGTACACAATCAGCACAGTTTCAGGGTGGACACCCAAGATTAGTTTCACCGATGATATGATGATATGACGGTGAGAAATGGCAAGAAAAACAGTGAATTTGAACTTTGAACTTTTGGATATAAAATGTCATTACTTCATCATTACAACATTAGTGTGAAATTTGTCATAATCATGAACTCTTGATATATGGACAAAAACATGTTTTGTGAGGTCACAGTGACCTTGACCACCAAATTCCCTCAAGGTGTTTTTTGAGATTTGCTTTCAAGAGAATGAGACTGCTGCACAGTCACACTGACTTTGACCTTTGATCACCAAAATTTAATCAGTTCATTGTTGAGTCCAAGTGAACATTCTTTTTCAATTTTTACGAAATTTCCTGAATGCGTTCTTGAGATATTGCCTCCACAAGAATGAGAAAGACAAGGTCACAGTGACCAAATTCTGAAGAAAATCCCTCAATTCTTTCTTTAAATATCAAATTCATGAGAACTGGACAGACAGACAGACGGATGGACCAACCCCAGAAACATGCCTCCAACCACTGCTAAGGTGCGGTGGCATAAAAAGAGGCAACACTTTCTAAACCAGGTGTGCATGAATGGGAATGAGAGATAAAATGAGATTAAAGGTGGATTAAAGTGGTGACAGCAAGAAAGTCAGTACATGGAGAAAGAGAGCGACTGACTTTCCAAACAGAATGGTTAAACGTAAACACAGCTGGATGTAATAGAAGCGCATTTACTGGCTGCATTTTAATTATTGCTTTGACTTTCCATAGACTGCCAAGCACTGTTGTGTATACACAGAATGTGCCGTTGACAGCTTATCTGAGTCCAACCTCGCTATTTCACAGAGAAGGTGCTGGTTCTGAAGTCTTGGAAATGCTGAGAAATGCATCTGCTCGATTCAAAAGCAGCATTGTTTGGGATTACTGTTGTAATGTGAAGTGTGATGTCAGTGGTGCTCTGTGTGTGTCTGCTGCAACCATCTCTTGATATGCAGAAAAAATGAGAGGAGACTGAATATGAGTTTAGGGAGGAAAGGTTAGATCGCAAAGAACCAGAGTGGTTTATTGCTGTTCAAGTCTCTTTCAGAGCTGATATAACACAGCCATCCTTATATAGTGTTTGCAGGTTTGGGTCTGCAGGCATCAGATAAACACACATCCATCTGTCCTCTCACAACCACGCTGGTGTGTAGCACCAAAATGTCAAACAATCTGAAACAAACTTAACGTGTGTTTGTATACAGATAGACTCTTTTCAATAAAATCACCTTGCTCTGGGGATAATGGCAGACTGAAAGCTGTTCTTGGTTTTGATGACAGAGAGCACAGACCTGAAACGTTTCAGAAATACATTTTTAGAAACCTTCAGTTACTTCATCCAAATTACAGATATTGTAGCATTCATCTCTGTCCACACATCATGACATTTTAATGGAAAACTCAGTACAATACGGAGCCGCCCCTATGCTGACATACACTGTGGAGCTGTGTGTGTAAACAGGCTTTAAAGACACAAAAAGCCGGCAATATTTTTGAGAACATTTAGTCAAATCAAGAAGAATGTTTCTATTGAACATCTGGACATAAAATACGATTGTCAACGATGAGCTAAATTCATCTGTAATGACTACGTCATTTTGGAAACAAACATAAATTTGCTGACGTGCTAGTGTTCACTAAAACAAGAAAAAGATGGGGATGTAGCATGGTCATTAGCAGGGTCTGGATTGAGGTGTTAAATAAAAAAGTAGTTACCGTGAATGTATCGCTATTGATTTTCCTCTATAGATATCAGGATTTTTCATTTAATTCCATAATAGCATGATAATCTACGCTCTTTTGAACAATTCAAAGTACCACAAGGGAGGAATTTCAAATTCGAAGTGTACTTCATGTTAGTTAGACAAACTACTAACAGACCCCGAATCCTGTAATTACAGGTTTATTATGCTATTAGGCACAACTCAGAATAGCGCTGGTATTCAAAACTGATGACTGCAGTATTTCGTCCTCATTAATTAACAGCTCTTAGTCCAAAACTTTAAACGTCAACCCATGAAAAGAGGCAGTCACAGACTGTGGCTTCAAGAAAGTTATGATAAATGATTTTTTTTAATTTGGAACATTATTATTATGTGCTAGACATTTTGTGGCGTCATTAAGGAACATATGCATCCATGCTATGTGGTGTTGGAATAATTTCTCTTAATGAAGGTCGATGCTGCTTGTTTATGAGCTTGAATTCCATTGAGGAAGGTAACAGTTCCTGCTGTTCTCGACTGAACAGGAGGTCTGGGTGAGTAAACAGAGGTCTGGACAGCTTATGAGGTTCTTACCTTTAAATGTGTCACTTTTTCCAGTGGGCCTCCCACAGAGACCCACATCAGCTCCAGTGGAAGTAAGCAAACCTTCTATAAGGGAGTCAAAATGTGCATATGTTCAAATTTATAAGAAAAATAGTTGTTTGTGAGTGTCTGAGTCAAACTGTTCTGTCTGCCTTTACATCATTTATAAAAATGAATTTGTAGAGAGAGTAGCTCCATCTGTTTGACTGCTCTCTCTGCTGATTTCAGGTTCCTTCTTTCATTTAAATCCCACCTTTCTGTGGAGCCACAGCGTTGATATTGTATTATACTGCTTATTTGTTGAGACCGTGTGTATACATTCAGAGCAGCACACATTTCCTGTTAACACTGGAGGCTGAACTCACTTCCAAAAATGACAGCTTCTCAGGCCAGTTCTGCAGAACAGACCTCTGCCTTGTCTAAATATCAGCCCACTCCAACATTGTCTATCCCAGGTCCCAAAGTAAATGCCGGCCAAACGGTGAAGTGGCCTGTTTCACAGAGACAAAATGAGACTAATAGGACTTAAAAGAGCTTAAATGCCCTCAAATCAAAACCAATATCCATCTGAGATTCTAGGCTTTGCATTTGCAGTCACTCACTTCCTGTGAGGATCACTTCTTTTCATTTGTCCAATTTTACATACTTTTTTTTTCAGAAACATGACCATAAGGTGTGGGTATCAAATATATTGTATTATGTTACAAAATAAAGTATGAAACACACACAAACACACACAGAAATCACCTGAGGACCAATCTTTTGAAGTTCCCTCCATTAAAATTTTTTTTTTTTTCTTTTTTAGACCCCTAAAATGTCCTTGAGTATACTGATCTGTGTAAGCTTTCCTGGTTTCGACTCAGCTCACCTATGACCACCTCTCCTCGTCTCTGCCGCAGTAAACCTAACAGCCTTCTGTCTCCGACCAGGTTTTGCCTGTACACTTCCTGGTTCTCGTATGCCTGTGGCTGTGTGGTATTCCACTGCTTCACCTGCTCTGTTGTGCTGCATTTGGGTCCTACCACACCCCGTTACAGATATGTCACTAATAGGAAGGCCAGACGCTGTCTAATACTTTTTGCCAAACATGGTAGAGTTTTGGATGTTAATTGGACACTGAAGTTTCTTTCCAGTATCTATCTAAAACTCTATGGTAGCAGGTTGTGTCTTAATCTCTGTAAACACTGCATTAAGTACTTTATGTTAGCCCACAAGCTAACAAACAACATAGATTTAAAAAAAGATGCACAATCAATATAAAAATTGATACATCTGCTTGTCACCAATTTTGGTTGCACAAATGCTAAACAAATGCTAACACTAGGCATCTTGATGCACACTGGTCTTTCACTCGCAACAGGTCACTAGTCTATCTCTAGTTGTACTGTGCCAACCCTGGAGTTTAAAAAAGCAAAAGTGTAACATTTTGCAAGTCAGGGGTTTGTATTAACAGTTTACGCATGTGTTAAAAAGAAAAAAGTTAATTTTTTTTAAGGAACAAGTACTTTTTCATAGTGCTTTTTAAAAAAAAACTGCTTGTATTCTTTACTCAGCTCTATATTTGAGTCAGTTATCTACTTTTTACTAAATATCTGACCATCAGCACACAATGTCCTATTTAGATGCTTTTAAGTCTGGGCCTGTGGCAGCCACACAATAGACTCTATACTTCACTCATTCACCGTTCTCTCTCCATCTCACTCCCACTGCTTCCCACTGCCAATCAGCTGATTATGGGTGTTCACTCCTACTTATCCAATCATATTTTGCCACGATCTTTATCAGCCAATCATGTTGCTACTGTCAAACTTTAGCTCTGTTCATCACTCCTCTGCTGTCTGCTGTCACTTTAGGCAGAATTGTCACTCCCTCCTCAACGCCATTCTCCTCTAATCAAATGATCCCAGAGCCCCAGAGGAGCTCGTCAAAGCCACTCCTCTTCACATCTAGATCCTCATCTCATCCATACCAAGACCACCACCAGGGTCTAATTACCAAAGTAGCATCACCTGTCTTTTGACCACAATAATGACAGAACATAATCCACATCAAGAGGCAGCTTCCAGCAGCAGCAGCTACTTAAGTCTAAAAAAATAACATTTACATGAGGTAGAGGCTATCCTTATTTGTTTTTGTTGACTCACACAGAAGGCAACTTCAAGTTATCAATTAACCTGGTACTTTTTTAATCTAACGTCAGTCGGTTTATAGAATGGTAATGTTCACTTGCATTTTAATGGGAGGTTTCAGCACTGCTGCTGGGGCAGAGATCAGATCTCAATGAGGGAGAGAGATATTAGTTTTGCTTCCAACCTCTTTCAGACTTTTTATTTTATTTTAGTGGGAACCTTGTCAAACAATATCTAAATGAAAATCAAAAGTATTTTTTAAACCGTTTCTAAAGGGGGTCTTTAACTCTTAGAATAGTGGTTACAGCATTGTGCATACTCACTTTTACTGCATCCTCATTTGCCATAATAGTATGATTGCATGGAATCATGTATTCAAGTAAACAATGTTAACTATCATAAGGACCACAAGAGATGCAAAATCAAATTCAGTTGTTTCAAACATGTATTCTAACACTTTTTCACTGGAGAGTTTCCCTGTTCTGGTTAGGCCCGTCAAACACAAGCATTTTCTGTATCCCATTATGATGCCTTTAGTCCACTTCTATGTGTGGCTGCTGCTGCAGGATGGAGAATTGTGGAATTGCCCTGTTGGATCCTCTTTGAGCTGCTCTGATTGAGCATACAAAGCCAGTCGGAAATTGGGAGAGGTAAACAGAGGCCAGGCGGTGCTGCAAGCTGTCAAACAGCTCTGTGTATGATTGAAGACAACCTTGAGCTGGAACATAAACATCCCAGCAGGCTCTTGCCGTGCACTCAGCCCCTACTGCTTCACAGGCAGCTATGATGGACCAGGGGGAGCCAGCAGCCGGGTCAAGATCGAGGAGGAGGGGATGGTTTTATGACTTGGCAGAAATATTGGAAATGGTACCTGTATTGAGCTTCCAACGGGACATACTGTGGAGGTTCACTGACAGGCGGATTTTCTGGAGAATATAAATGTGCTGCCTCGCTGATAGAAATGCACATTTAAGGGATAATTCCAGTTCAATACAACTTCTTTTTATAGTTTCGGCAATCATTTGTTACATATGATAACATTGTACTTACCAAAGTAATCGCTGACATCTGGAAACGCAATATTGTTACAACATTGTTGATCAGGGCAAGAAACATGAGTGGTCAGATAATCAGACAAGGTCAAGGTCACATTTATTTATATAGCACATTTAAAAAAAAACAAGGTTGACCAAAGTGCTGCATAAAGGAACTGGACAAAACAAGTGGTCAGAAGTACAACAAAGAAACTGACATAAAATGCAGTATGAAATGCACAAGTAAAAACAAACATACCAAACAATTAATCCATAAAAAATATGAGGAATGAACGGCTCAATATAAGTCAAAGGCCAACGAGAAGAAGTGGGTCTTTAGCAATGACTTAAAAATCTCCAGAGTCTGGGCTGATCTAATATAAAGTGTTACAATAATCAAGCCTAGACGTAATGAAAGCATGACTAACTCTCTCTAAATCTTTAGTTGAGAGATAACGCTTCACTTTGGCCAGTAGTCGAAGCTGAAAGAAAGCACTTTTGACAACAGAGCCTGTTTGTCAAATTCAAAGGCACTATCAAAGGTCACACCAAGGCTTTTGATAAAAGAACATTTTTTGGAGGCAAGGGAGCCCAGAGCATTAGCATAGTCATTAAAACAGTCTGGATGCCCAAATACAATAATCTCTGTTTTATCTCTGTCATTTAAGTTGAGGAAATTAAGGTGCATCCAAGTCTTTATGTCTTTAGGACAGGCTAACAGAGAGTCCTTGGACTTAAATTTTAAAGGAGGGTACAATTGGACGTCATCAGCAAAACAATGAAAAGACACATTATGCTTACAGAGGATTGAACCCTGAGGCAGTATGTATAAAGAAAATAGTAAAAGGCCCAAGATGCAAACAACACAAAGTTGGAAGCCAGCACCTCAGCCAGACTCTCTAACCAATTTAATTACGAAGTAAAACTAAAGTTAAAACAGTGTTTGAGCACAACTACATTTAAGTCAGGAGGGCTTAAAGGGTAATAAATGAGTTTATTTTAGCGAGTGTAGACAACAGGAAAAATTGAAAAGTGGTGTGAGAAGTCACTGGCAACAACATGATCATCAGAATATTTTTTTTAATGTTCAAATGATGTGACACATTTACACACAAAGTCTCTATTATACACAGACACACATGCATACAAACATTCATCTTAGCAAATACACCTACACTAAGGTATGGTATGGTTACAAAAGTGGAAAAACAAGTGCAATGCATATTTCTTACCATCAGTACTGTGCAGCTTAAGTCACATGTGCTCTATAGGCACTCTGCAATCTCTCAGTGAATGAAGCACATCACATGATCTTTTAAGCAACAAGAACCCCTCTCTGCAGGGCATCCATATTGTTGGGTTTTTTTTGGTCTTTGGAATGAAAGACAGAAAGAGAGAAAGAAAAAGAGGAAATTCTTACTTAATTGGGATCTTGAGTGCATTTGTTTTCAATAAGGAGGTGTGCTTTGTTTGCATTCTCTCACTCTGTCTTTCTGCTGTTTTCTTCCTTTTTGTCTTTTCTTTCAATTCACTTCACTGAGAGTGGATTTAAATGTGTCTGCCTGCCCCCCGCACCACTCCCCCCATGATGGCTGGCAAACACTGCTGTCCTGTCATTTCCATTCATAACTACTCAACAAGGAAGCGTGCAGATTTTGGAAAAAAAAGTGCATGTACATGTACAAGAGAGGTTTGTAAGAATGCATAGTTTGATACTGTTGCTAGGAGAGAGTAAGAGAATATTGTCCTTGATTTGTGATGCAGTCAAGAAATATGATAAATGGAAGTTAACGGCTGATAATCTTTAAAGGTATTAGCTTTGAGATTTATGAGAAGTCTCCATATATCATGAGAATTAACCTAACTAGATGGAGACCTATGTTTTGACTTAACAATATTAGTGTGTTGGCACTCTACTTAAAACTGTAATGCACCTGCAAATCATAAATAAGCGCATGCACTTAATATGTTTTTTACACTTTTCCTCATGGTCCATGAAGGGCCAACGATTTCTTGATTAAGTTGCTGCTGGATCAATGCCCAATTCCTCCTGCTCCTAAATGAATACTTCATCTCCTATAAACAGCATAAAAGCATTGCTTTTCTGCCCTCTGTTGAAAGTTTCAAGGCTGTTATCAGGCACTGTGTGGTTTTTGCACCTGTTACCACACTCCAAAAGTGATTTCACAGGGTCCACAAGTACACTTGTGCATCAGTGCAGCAAGGTGAGAAATTAAATGGCCGAGAGTCTACATATTAAGATTTTCAGGGGAGCAAATCTTCAATTTGATTTCAACCCTACTTGTCATATTTTGACACATACTTGGACAGAAACCAACGGTGTGATTCAGATGACACTGAGGGCAGTCTTTTGTGCCATATCTTGATGCCAAGTGTCAGCGAGGCAACAAACTATGTAGGGTTAGGAGAAGATTGTGGTTGGCTTTTGTCATGTCAGTTGATGCATGTAACAAATGATTCACAACTGATTTACTAAGAGTGACTAACAACTGATGTGACAAAATAATATTAACTTTCAGTTTCACATGGGACACAAACAGTGGTCTCTTAGGTCAGAGTCCTGTGCTTGTTGGACCAAACCACTGATGCTTAGCAGACATTTGCACTCAATTCTTCACAGCTCCCCCTGAACGTGTCAGTGGAGGCTTTCATGGGAGCCAAGCTCCCCTTAGCTTCCCCATAATTCGAACCATGCATGGGCCTACACACAGACTTGCACTCGCTGGATACGCTCGTCGGCCAGCAAGGTGAGGAACGTTTCCATCTCCTTGATCGACTGCGACGTGGTCTTTCTGGTTACGAAATGACGATTCTGTCTGATCAATCACTGGTCTGCAATGTTTCACATCACCTTTTAGTACCCGGTTGGCTTCTTTTTTTTAACCCCAGGAGAGCAGGTACCAGGTACTTTTTTCTAGTGGAAAACCAAAAAAGGAGAGCAGAGTAGAGTAGGTACCATGTAGTGAAAACACACCATATGTCTTACAGCAGAAATACATGGGCCATGGCCACAGCACATCACGCAGGCAGAGTGGAGCCGAGTTACACACCAGCTTGAGTTTTATAAGAGATTGTAATGGGGTGTGATAGGACCCAAATGCAGCACAACAGAGCAGGTGAGTAGTTGGTAATTACGTTTTTTTCATCTTTTGGCAGGCTGAATGGAGCAATGGTGAGTATAATCAGGTGGCAGGTAAGTAGGGACAGTTATCAGTTCTGGGGTCAAACAGAGTTTGTAGAGGGACTGGGGTGAGCTCACGTTCACAGGTGATAGTTCAGAGTTCAAGTGGGGAAATTGAAAGTGGAGCGGACTGGCAGGTGAATGTATCAGGTAAGTTGCAGAAACACTTACAGCAGGGAGCTTGTGGGAAAAGCAGAGACACCATAGAGGGGCAGGTAGGGCTCGTGGTCAAGGAGGAAGCAGAGTTGGTGTCAGGCAGCGGAGCAGACAAATCCTGTAGGAGCAGGAAGCAGGATCAATGAGGACAGGCGGGGAATTGATGTACCAGAACGCTAAACACCAGAGGCACTCACCCAGAAGAGATGTTTCGCTCAGTGAGAGGCTCTGGAGACCGCAGGAAGGATTACGATCTCTTTTGACGGAGCAGAAGCAGTAGAACACCACACAACCACAGGCAGATAACAACCAGGAAGTGCAAAACTTGTGGTCAGAGATAGAAGGCTGTTAGGTTTACTGGGGCAGAGACGAGGAGAGGTGGTCAGAGGCAAGCCGAGCCAAAACCAGGAAAACAGTCTGAGAGTAAGTGCTAGAAGGTCAGGCATGGAAGCAAAGACAATCTAGAAAAGAGTGAGTAGAGTGAGGCTGCCTTAACCAGGTCGGTCCCGTTCAGATACAATGACCTCTTTTTCAAGGGAAGCCTGGCCAAGACAGCAGCCTATAAAAGTTGCAACAATTAAAGACAACTAACACCAACTCACACAACAAAACAAATAAGATACATACTAGTTAAAAGCAACAGGATTAAGACTCAGAATTTACATTCAAACAAGAACAAGTGTGATATGTAGCTGCTTCAAAGTCTCTCACACGGTTTTTACATGAGATGAGGAGCAGCTGAGAGCCTCAGGTTGAGGTGATGAGGCTGATGAGGCTGAGCGGCCAGGTGGAGGGAGAGGTGGGGGTGGAGTAAGAAATCCCACAGCAGCGGGAGAGAGGCAGAGCAGACTGTGACAGAGATAATACAGTTGGTTATGGAGGATTTGGAAGCATATAGACTTTCTCAACTGAATTAATCAACAGCATCACTTTAGCATTGATTTGACTGATTTTTTAATTTGAAATGTAAAAACACCCACAAGTTTGCTCTGCTGCCTTGGATTTCTTTCAGTACAATAAGGTATTCATTTTTGTCATTTTTAAACAGATTGTACTTGTTTTTAACACAATTATATGTAGTTTTTACCTGTTGGAGGCTGCAAGCTGCGTGTAGAAGGGGAAAAAATAGACCAGCCACACAAAAAAAGAGTAGAGCAGTGCAGTGCCCCTGAGGGCAAGTGCAGTTTCAGTAGATTATAAAGGTTGTGGTCTGCTGCGGGGATACCGTTACTATAGTGTTGTGCTATGCTCATGTTCCATGTATTTTTGTCTTGATAATGATAATATATATGATAATGCTGAAAGGTGCATTGTAGATCTGTACCTAATGCCAAGGGCTGCTACTGCCCAAACTTTCCAAGCAGCACTGTTTTGATGCCCTGTGAGTGAGACCAGGTTGAAATCTTATATCCTTGCTAACAACCACAAAAGACCTCTAAGTTCACCACATAAACCAAAGGCTCAAAATAACACACTGAAGATTTTTCATTTTTAAGAGCTTTAGGAATAGTGGAGTTTAAATGCTGGTATTTTCCTGAAGGTGGCGCTAGAGGAAAGGTCATTAGGCCATTAAATTAAAAAGGTATACTGGAAATCTTCCTGTGCTCTGCAAGTTTCAGAAAAACCTGCTCGTTCTAAGATATACTGCAAAAATATTGACATTTGGTCTTATGGTGGCTCTCGAGAAAAGGTCTGAGTGTTACCAAAAATATTGCAATTCGTCCTCTGGAAGTTATGAATATAGCTACAACCATCATCATAGCGGAAACATACAGGCCTGAATAAACTCATTGACCTTGTTCCTCACACAAGTCTGAAACCCAAGCTATTGCCTGCAATCACAAAATTAAAATAAGATGATTTGGAAAACATTTCTCTCTGTTTGGTATAATTCCTAAAGTGAACAATTAGTCCATCTGATCCATATTAGCACATGATGCTAAATGAGATTTTAAAAAAAATGGAAATATGCTCATGTTTGGTCAAGGATGTTTTGGCATCTTATGTGCACATGTATTTCATTAGTTCACACAGATGCTTGCAATATAATCTCCCAGAGCATTTTACTGGCATATCTTTACAGCCTCTACACTACAGTATTCGAAGGGGAGGACCATTTTCCACAATGACCTGCGGCACTTTGATGGAGTCCTGCAGCGTTACCGTCATGACAACAACTTGAACATGTCTAGCACAGAGATGGTGTTCCACTGAGACAAGCCTGGATCTATTCAGGGGCATTAGGGGGCATTGCAGACTAACTTTGTCCCTTTAGATACTTTTTTAGTCTCAGAAACCACATCAGGGATATCTGATGCCAGTGAAATGATATTATTGTTGCAGTGACTGTTGTGGTGGTGATTCCACAGAAAAATCAAAATATTGATGGGACTGAATAGATAACCTTGAGGCCAATCCAAATAGAGTAATAGAGTTAAATGTTGTGATTTATGCTGCTGACCAAAAACCTACAAAAACAATAGATTTGCAAAAAGAGTGCATTCAGGTTGATAATTTGAACGCTGTACAAAAATGTTGCAGTTATGAAACACACACCTGTACATGCACAGGTGTATGCACACATACAAGGAAGACTGTGTTATGTGTGTGCATGCCTGTTATATTTGTGTGTGTATGTGTGGGGGGGTATGTGTGCATACACCTGTGCATGTACAGGTGTGTGTTTCATAACTGCAACATTTTTGTACAGCGTGTAACTTTGCTCTCTTTCTCTCTGGGCGTGTATGCCTCTGGCTCATTGACTGAGTGAGAAGATGCTGCTCTGCATGGGTTGGTACTGTTTACAATTTTGGGCTAATCACGTGACAGTCAAAGGGTCCTGCCTATGGAGCGAATGGGACCACCCACGTGGCCAAAAAGGAACAGCCATGTAATTGCGAGTGAACTTTTTCCGACGCAGAGCAGGATGACTGCGACCAAGACGGATTACAATGCGTCTCTGTTTTATGCTCACAACAATAAGATCGGTTCGTTGTGTCTTCATCATAACTGACACGTTTCGGACTCCACGGGGGGCGGATATCACGGATTTGTTCTGAAAGCTCTCCCCACCTGGACTGAAGATGGTAAGTACGCGGCTGGCAGCCAGACGAGAGGCTGAGCTGCTGAACTCGGATGGTCCAGGTGTGAAGTGTGGGCTGCTGATAGACCCGTACTTTAAGTCCATTAAGTGACTGCACACAATTCCTCTGGTTTATTTTTACTGTTTTATTCTTCACATTCAGGGTTGACAGATAAGTCTAAATGAAATGAAGTGATTTAAAAGTTTTTCGTGACTCTTAGATTATAGTTTCAGCTCCTTTTCTCAATGTTCCGGGGTCTCGGGGGGTTTTATCTTAAAGATAATTGACATTTTGTCAAACATATGTTGCTCTGAACATATGAAAACGCTGATGAATAAGTCTTTAACCTGGCAACATCTGTTTACTCGTCTTCTGGCAGAAAAGTCTGCAGCACGACTCTCCCAAAGAAAAGCGTGGTTAACTAATAAAAGCTGCGTAAAGAGACATTGTCAGACAATATAATAGTCCGATATAGATGATTAATGGAAAAGATTTTGATAAATTTCAGGTGGCTATTTGACTCTCTCTCTCCCTCTCTCTTTAGATATATATAAATATATACTATATCAACATAACATACAGAAGATAAATAAGGTTTCCCATGCGTGAAAACGCGCAAATCACACGTCTTTACTATACTGTCTTTTTTTAAAGTTCATCAACATTTATCAGTTATTTATGTGTAATAATTCTATCATAACATGATTATTTTGCATATGTTGTCGGTTTTTTCTTCAGACTGAGATGTAGTTGAAGATGGACAAACACCATTGCCAACTGAGCAATTTTATGTTTGCTCAATCATTGTGACCTTTTCTTTATTAATCAAAGTCCCAAAGTTTTGTATAAAATTGCACATGATAAAGACCAGCCTGTATTCTGTAGAGGAGCTGACATTGTAACGACAACTTATTGTAGGACCTCCCCTCGAACTGCTGTAATTTGAGGCTCAACTACCACCATCATGGTGGTGGCAGAAAAAAAAAAATCTACGTTAAATACTGCAGTTCTGACATTCCTCGGCCCCCTTCAGACGCACAGAGCGTGCACCCGGCCTCAGACTTCAGCTCCTCTCTGGGAAACGCTTCTTTCTAGCGACAGGGCGCTGTGTGGAGACCCAAAACACCAAACGCACCGAGCGGATTTTGCTCCCAGCGAGCCTCCCCTGAAGTTGGAGATGCACACATGAGGTCTCCCCGCCTGGGTGGTCTCTCTACTTTAGTGAGCTGTTGCTAAGCAGCTAATAATAGTCGTGTTTGCTGAGTAATTTTTGCCCTTCTGGAACCAATCAGATGCAAGAAAGTCCTGCAATCTGACAGCCCTAGAGGCGGGATCTCGAGTCTTTTTTTCTCCTTTCACCCCTCCTCCTCCTCTGCCTCCAAATGGAGAGAGGTCTTTTTCTCCTCTTCTATTGAATCTCAGAGTTGGCCGTGACGCGCGGCCCAGGGGAAGACCACATAGATCTCACCAGAATGCAACGACCATCGAGGTTTCTAACCCGACGACTTGTGTATGGGAATCACTTTGCGAACCTCGCTTTTTGAGAGAAACTCACTTTTTTATTTTGAAGAGACACGGTGAATGCGGTGAAAGCGGTGGAGACCTCCGGATCGCGAAATGTTGGGATGGAAGGCGCAGACTTTGACTCGCCGTCTCCAACCGGAGTATGAAGTCCTACTTCACGGGTGTGAGATCTCCGAGAGTGAAACTTTGTTGCCTTGGGATATCGCTACACGCTTTCGGGGAAATACTATAAAGTGGGAAACGATCTCGCAGTCCCCGCAACATGGCCTCGGCTGCTAATGCGCCCTCCGAGCAGGAAAACAGAGACCCCGATCGGCCGAGGATAACGCGGAGGAACAGGGGGGACTATACCCGCAACACACCGCTGGATTTGGAGTATTTGCAGCGGCCGAGTTACTGCGATGCGGGCTTTGCTTTGGAGCAAATCACCGAGGTGCTTATTTCTCATCCTAACCGGGAGAGAGCTTATGGTCTTGGTTTCATTGTATTCGCCCGAAAAAGTGGTCAAACTATGTCCAGTCGCTGCTAGGTAACGGGGCGGGCTGGGTAGGGGGACACAGGGGTAAGGCAAGGTTGTACCGAGCTGAGTTTACGAGTGCAACATTTCATCTGCAGCTTCAGTTTTAGGATGTGAAATAGTATTTGCAAACACAACCAGGCGATTGTTCCTAATGCAACATCCCAACCTATAACGGTCTCAGACAGGGCAAAACATGCAGCTCTCACTCACAGTCAACACTGACTGTTTCATAACATCCAGCTCTCTCTGCTCGCGAGCTGCTTAAAAAGTTTTTAAAAATGGGTTTGCATGACAGCATGTAGACTTGGGAGACTTAGCGTAAAGAAGAGAAGTTAAAAAATCCATGTGGCTGCCCTCTTCCGTTCACAAATATTGTGAGTCCCCCTGTGATGGCTCCTCCACTCCCCACGCAGGCCGGAACACACGGGCTGCTGGACGGGGAGTGCAGTTGTGTGTGGTGGTGTTTGTGGGTTTCACCACATGCACCTTTTCGCAGTGTTTGATATCAAAGGTTGATGTTAGGGCTGTGTTAGTGACACATTACTCCCAAAATGTGGAGTATGAAGTGATCTTTCAGTTAATTCACAGGGAACATGTGAGAAATGTGCATCCAAAGCAGGATTTTAACACCATGCTGCCTGTATTTTTGCATGATATCCATGTGCAATAGAGACACAGAGGAGGCTTACTATCAAAAGTTAACCCCTTTATATACCTCCATGCGCTCTGCAGAGTCAAGCTGCAAACCTATTATGAGCAAACTCTTGACACCCCAATGTCAGTCTGTGTGCATTAACATCCCCATAACTCATCACCGCTGCAGCGAAATGACAGAAATGGACCAGGCTGTGTGTGTGGGTGACCTGCAGGGGATGAAGATATCTTCTCCTTAGCATGTCTCCTGCTAAGGTTACAGTTTATACGTGTTACTGATATGACAGAACCTGTGGCTCTCACTCTGGGGAGCCCTTTGTGGTTTCTCGGTGGTCGTCAGCAGAATGTATATTTCAATCATCACAAGTTAGCAGAGGGAAACAGTGAATGGTTTATTATTTCTCTCATTTTCCACAGAGCCGTTATTATAGATATATTTGTAGTCTTATAGTGATTCATAACAGCTAGTCTGATCAGATGAGGCTCCTTGGGTCAAATTGTACCCCATAGTTTGTATATTTCATGACTGTTTGACTTTTGGGACCTCCTGTAATCATTTCTTTGACTGTATAACAGGGATTTTCTCATAAAGCTCACAGATGAACCTGTTCAGGTAAGTGCAGTGTTTTATGTTTGAACTGACAGTAACATTGGGAATCTTGTCTCATTGTAGGGGAAGGCGACGGGGAGAAAAGCACCTCTATGGCTGAGAGCAAAGTTCCAGAGACTTTTATTCAGGCTGGGCTGTTACATACAAAAGAACTGCGGAAAGTTTTTGGTTGTGGGCCTCATGATTTTCGGAGCTTTTGCTGTGGGCTTAAGGGCAGCTAATTTGGAGACAGACGTGGAGAAACTCTGGGTGGAAGGTAAGACATTCTCATTTCTTATTGGCTGCTTTTGACAAGTTGTACATTTTTTTTCCATTTTTGCAGTGTTTCTGTGTTTATAAGTAAGATGCTGGGACTTATTATTCCACATCTTCTGAATTTATACAATCTGATATTGCATGTTTGAAACAGCATGGGATGGTTTAGATTGGAAGAAGAGAGAGGTTTGTGGATGCTACTAAACAAGCCAGGGGGATTGTTTATTGTTTAGGCCCTGGCAAGTAGCCAAGTGAAGCTTAAAAATGATTTGATTTATCCAAGCATACTGCTCAAGCTTCTCAAACTAAGTTAGATGCACACACAAGATGTGCAAGAGGAGGCTTTAACTGCACTCAGAAGTAAGGTTGTAATTAAGTTCATAAGCAGCTTTTTGGGTAGAGGAAATTTTTGTCAAAGCCGCCATTTTGTGAGAGTGTGTGAGTGTGTGTGTGTGTGTGAGTGTGTGTCTGCCTGCCCCCAGCAGTTGAATGCTCAGAGACTGTGTGTGGTCCCGTTTTGGACAGCTCTCAACTTTCCAAAAAGATTTGTCTCCGGCTGCAGGGAAAAAGCGGAGTGAGGACAGGAACTCGTGTTTGTGGAGTGGATAGGCAGCTCACTTGTTGTCATTCTTTCAGAAACAACTTATGAAGACTGAATGTTTTTAAGGAAAAAAGGGAACTGTGCGTATGGGTGGTGCTTGGGGGGTAAGGGGAAGGGGCTGTGCTTTTTTCCTTCCCTTTGATCCGCATTCCTGCACTTAGGGCTAGAGTCGGCTGTCGGAGTCATGAATGGAGGAGCAGATTTTGCTGCTGAGAAAGTAAATAAGTGTTTTTTGGTCATGGAAAAAAATAAATAAATAAAAATAGTACTTATATGTAGTTGTTGTCACATTTGTGAGGTTGCTTTTTTGTTTTAATGCCATTTTAACTCCCCTCTCTCAAATAACAAAAAAATACAGCTCATAAGATCAAACATTAAAGCAGACTGATTCCGGCACAGATCAAACACCCCACACCTCCTCCCTGGGTTGGCTGTTCTCTCCTTGCGTGCTGCTGCAGGGGTCTGACAGACAGCGTGTTCTTCTAATCTGTGGCGCAGGCGCAGTTGGCAGCGGTTTAGGCAGAGGGGAGTCTCCTCAGTACAGGACTCCTGATTGTAGCCAGAGGAACACACTGTTTTCACACCCTTTTCACATGTCAGACCACGGTCATGTGAACTACGGTGAGCGGCACCATATGAAACTCAATGTTGCTACAGACTGCAGAGTGCATCCATCCTTTGTAGACTGGCAGTGCTTGAATTGATCAAAAAAAAAAAACATAATTACTGACTGTTTTGATAATTAATCATCGTTTCACAAATGAAGTTTGATATCTGTGATTGCTGGAAACAGCTTCTTTTTTGTGATGTAATCTGCGTTTTCTGTTTCTTATCTTTATGAAACAGGAAGATCTTTGTGACAACAAAACAAAATAAGAAATTGACGGGTTTCCCTTTTGGGCTGTGGTAACTTTTGATTTATATTTCTCTTTATTTACTCTTCCGTGTCACACTATTGCCCTTCTGGGAGCTCTTCTGGAAGTAAGGTATTTAGCCATTTTTTGGCAAACATTTTATTTGGAGCATATTGAGCAAACAGAGAAACAGCAGAAAAGTACATTATGCTGCAGTAACGGTTGGTGTTTTGATACTTTTTCATACTTTGTGGCACTTAATAAACTTACGCTTTTGAAAACCATTGTCAAAAATTCAAGTTGGCCAGAGATGCTTTGCTTCATAAAGCAGAAAACTACAAAGCACATTCAAAGTCTACAGGACATGATATGTCTCATACTGAAAAAAAATATCATTTGGATGGATTTTTAGAAAGTTATTTAGATTTGTTTTGAAGATTTGCTGCTTTTTTCTTAGTTTCCTATCATTACTAATACTTTTTTTGTGTACGTCAGACAAAATCTCTCAGTTCAGGCCCTTGTAACTTGTGACTGGTGTTTGCCGTTATTCTTGTTTGTGGCCTAAAAGATGAAATAGGTGTTCAAAAACTATCCACCAGCCATAATTTGCTGTTTGCTGGCATTAAATCAGATTCACTTGCACATAACTGGTGATTAAATTGTTACATGGACTGTCTTTTTGCTTGACCTGTCTTTAAGTGTTTTGTCTTTCACTGAAGTTGCAAGACTTTTTACGTCTCTTGCATGATCTCTTGTCCAGCACCCAGTGTTTATCGTCTGGATGTGCGTGCTTTTGTAAACTTTTCACTGAAGTTGCACCATATAGTTTTGTCAGAACAGGCTAGCTTTATGTTGAACCCTGACAGTTGAATTAAACTTTGGTAGACATTTACAACACATTCTCAAACTGGCTCATAGTGATACACATAGACCTGCTCACACACACAGACACTGACAAAGAGCCTGGGCTGCGGTGGTTTCCTAGGTCCCGGTACGTGAGGGGTTCCAGATGTTGATAGGGAGAGATCTGTTTGTTTAGATTAGACTGCACAGCTGAGGGATAGATTAGTTCTGCCTGGACCGTGGAACGCTGTGCTGGGCCGTGCTGGGGGACTGGCCCATCGTCTGAGAGGAAAAAGAGGAGAGAGGAGGAGAGGACAGAGCGGCTGTTTATGTTTCATTTGGAACTGCCCTCCGCAGGCGACCCATGGACGACCCCGCCTGGAAGCTGTGTGGCCTGTGGACGCACGCATGCACACACACACACACACACACACAATACACCCAGCTCATATTAGATCCTTCAAATCCTTTACAATCAACTGGAGCTGCATTTTCGCGTCGGTGATCTCATGTCGTGTCTGTCGTCACCTGCTTTTTTGCAGCAGACCACCATTAGCTGCGTACCGGAGCGGGCTAGTGTGTTTATTCTACACGCCGTCACGTGCCGCAGCTTTTGCAGGGATTGTCTCTTCTCACACAGTGCTCACTCAGCACTGTTTATAAACACTCAGACACAGGAAGTTCTGTTTATTAGACAAAGCGACAGAGACCAATGGGGAGTGAGACGCATGCCTGCACAAAGAGGCGATTGTGTCAAACCTCTGAGGATGTATGGGGGTTTGTGTTTTTCTAAACATATAAGGAGTGATAGTAATACTTTTTAAGGTCTCTCTTCCTGCCCAGACCACATAAAACGATAGTGGTGTGACTGCATCCACACACTGCAGATAAACGCTGTGTTTATGTCCACTGTGGCACTCACAGGAAATAATTGGCTCAAACAGGAAGTCGTAGTATTGTGGTCTTGTATCTCGCTCTCTCCCCACACACAAATGTGGCTTGCCGCCCTCTGTGCGCTTTCCTCAACGTCAAAACACATGGCGAGGGGTTCGACTTCAGATACATCATCCTCAGTTTCAAATTGCAGATGATTCGACATGATCTTGCGATGATTAACTCTAAGCCACGTTCAGGGAGCGGAGGCATACAAGAGAGGAATAAGACCCCTTTAGAGTTCCTCCTGGCCACAAATGGAAAATGGAGCCATCCCTTGGCATTCTGGGTTAAGGCAAACATAGGCCAAATTGTAAAGAAAATAGCAGCGCCGCCTGCCTCTAATTAAAACAGTATCGCGTAAACATTGGCTTTCCTGTAGGACGGCCCCTCACTCTTTCACTCTGTTTTTGTGCTAAGAGAGGGCCGGCTGGAGATGTGGCTGTGGTTGAGGGGCTGTGTTGATGGGTGAGAGAGGGTACAGGCAGGAGAAAATTTGGAAATGGGGCTTTTGAAGCTCAAGCTCCGGGCAAGGGTTGAAGTTGAAACTGGGGGTAAAGCAGATGAGACGGAGCAGTACTGTAATCTGGGCTGAGATGTGGTTAGCCCATAGCTTTAGCATCAGCCAGAGAGAGAATGGGGCCCTCAGCATTCAAAGGATGTCTTTTGTTTTCATGGTGGACACAGAGATATGTGTGAAGTTGAAATGAGTTTATAGTCCCAAGATTTATGGCCTGGACTGGGACAGAGGGTGTATGGATTGGAGTCTGAAGGCTACAGACTTGAGGGGAGGCCCCAAGTCCTGGAGGGCTTTCTTGGGGGACATAAGTGTAGAGGCCAGGGGCCACGGGGGTAGACCCCTGGGACCCTGAGGTCATCTCGTAGAGGCCCTGCTATTTAAAACCTCACCTGATACTCACCCTGTGGCCTGGGTGCAGAGTGAAGACTCACAGCAGAGGGGATGGAGGGGGGGTGGAGGATTGGTGGGGTGGAAGAAAAACAGCAGAAGTCACAGCTGTCACCATAAACTGTTTGTACATTCATGTATATGCATTTGTGTCTGCCCGTATGAGTGCATCTCATGAGCCAGATGTTGTAAGGAGACTACCCTCCTGTGTCGTTTTATGAATTTGGGTTTAACCTTTTGACATCTGTCCTCCAGCAGAGGGCAGTGAATCAAATGTAATTTTCTTGCTTTCATTTCAGAATAACTGTATAATAATTCAAACAAATATCAAACTTCTGCATTAATGCGAGTGATCAGTCCTGCTGTAATGACTGTTGAAGAATGACACGACAAAGAGGAGGCAAGCTAAAGTCATACTCCCCAAATGTTCATTATTATTGTTCCTCTGCCTGCAGTTTATCCCTGATATCAATATGGTAACAGTTAAATGGTGCCAATCCATGTTTGTGTGCCTGATTTAAAGTTCAGAATCAACCCTGATAGGACTGATTTTTTTTCTTAAATGACTCCCTCCCTTTCTTCCATGTCTGTTTTGTATCTAGTGTGATTAAGAGCTAAGTTGACAGAGTTGGTGGTTGTTTTGTTGTTTTGCTGGTAATGGCAGCAGAGAGGGGAGCGGTATAATGTTAAGTGCATGCGGAAGAAGCCTTGACATCCTTTCTTGTGGACGAAGATGAGGAGGAGGAAGAGGAGAAGGAGGAGGAGGAGGAGGAGGAGGAGTGCCCTGAATGTGGCGTCTCCACTGAGAGGATTGTGGTTTGCATGATTGAATTATCCAGCTTTTGATGTGTATGGGAGCACTGATACATGCATGGATGCACGCGCACATACGCACACATTCTCATATGCAGAAAGGCTTTGGAGTTTTTTGGGTTCTGTGAATGAGTAGGTGGTTGACCAGGGCTGGCATGGCAGGCTATTTTCATGGGCCTCTCCTTTGCTATTTTCTCGTCTTTTTTCATCTGTTTTCCTCCTTTTTTTCTTTCACTCCGTCCATCACACTCCATCTTCGACTGCTTTCATTCAGCAGCCGCAAGCAATCAAACACACAAATGTGCCCACACCCAATATTTTTCCTGGTTTGCACAGAATACACTACATAGAGTCATCTATCTTTCTCTCTACATCCATTTCACCGTGAGCATTCACGCGCACATGCACACTTTTTCACATTTTCCAAACTGGACTCAATTAAGTTTGTGTTTATCAGTTCGCTACAAACAGGATTAAACCTCTATAGAAGGAATAACATTCCAGCGTGTTGTGTTAAACTTTACGAGTTGATGAAAAGTGCAGGCTTGCTGGTGAGGGATTTAGTGTGGGGAAACATTGCGCCTCTGGTACTGTACACAGACTTACAGTGCTGTTTTCTCAAGCTCGCTCTCCCTCATTTGAAAGCAGTTTTGTGTATATTACCCCTACCTGGCAAAAGTGAAATAACTTTTAAAAAACTTGTTCACCATGCTGTGTGTGTGTCTGTGTCAGGCGAATGCACTCCCATTCACAAACGACATCCTGAGATGCCTCCAAGCTCTCTGTTTACATTTTGCATTCTTTCAAGCGCTCTTATTCAAAAACCAGAGCCCTGCGAATGACCGACCACAGGAGACTGTGGAGAGAATTACCCTCCCCCCTCTACCTCCTTCTCTCTCCCTCTCTCTCTCTTCTATCCCTCTCTTTTCCTCTCTGCCAGAAAGGTCTCTCTCTTTACCCGAGCCTCCTCCTCCCACCACCACCACTCCCCCGTCCCTGGCTGGAGAGAGTGGCCTCAGAATGCCAGATGTATTACAGAGTGAGCCACGGCAATGTAAACACTCAGCCCTGCCATGAGAGCAGGGTGGTCTGGCCTCCCTCCTTCCCTTCCCTCCCCAACTATCCCTCCCTCCCTCCCTCTTCCCCTTTCCTCTCTTCCCTCCCTCACAGTGCTGACTGCCAGAGGGGTGGAGAAAGTACAAAACAGCAGAGGGAGTGTGTGTATGTGTGTGTGTGTGTGTGTGTGTGTGTGTGTGTGTGTGTGTGTGTGTGGGGGGGGGGGGCAAGGGAAGAGGCAGGAGTATAGTAGCGGTAGTGTGTTTGTGTTTTGGCTGCAGTGCCTACCGTACACCGGGAGAAAGATTGGGGTGTGGATTGATGCTTTTCAGACTGCAAGAGCAGAGAATTTTTCATGCAAACATACTACAAACATCTCCAATTTGTGTGTGGAATTTTTGAAGCCCCTCTGGCACGCATGGGTTACGTACGTAGCTGTATAGTTCATTGCAATTCCTACAGCGCAACGTCATAGAATCTGGCAGCAGTGGCAATTACACAAGTACCACACATGCACACGCAAGGCATAAAGATACAGCGATATAAAACATTTCCTCTCTCAGATGATTGAGAGGTTTGGAGCTCCAGATTGAGTCAGTATGCGTCAGAGTGAAATAGTCTCCGGTGCTGAGACCGCCCTGCGAGTCTGACTAAAGCATGAGGACATTGGGAGCACTTGTAACCCAACAGGCTGTTGTGCTTAAAGTGCAGCAAAGCCTGATGGGTATCACTTATTTTCTGTCTCTATGGTTTTCTGTTATAAACATTCACATCTGACATGTTTTTGTCCAGAGCTGCTCACAGCAAGTCCTGAACAGTAGTCGTGTGCATGTCCCATGCCATATTTAGGCCAGATGCAGGATAACAATTTCAGTATAGGAAGAAAAGATCTGCACATTGCATGGAAAAGGGTGATGTTTGTGCTGGGGCTTAATCAGGCAAAATGCAAACATTGTTGCCTCTTCCAGTTTAGGTTTAAAAGTTTGTATTCCAGTGTTTTTATGCTGTTTTCCTGCTCAAATATAGTATAGTACAAATATAGATTGAGCTTTGGTATCACTTGATTTGTTTGCTGAATCTTTGAGCAGTATTTTTTAGTTAATGCCTCTTTTATCATTATTTTCATATTAACAATGGATCAAATCTCTGTGTAATGTGAATAGCTTAAAGTGGTAAACCCACAGAGTATAATCACCAACACTGTAGTTCCCATCAGCACTACAGAGTGTTTTAGCCTCTTTTAGCTCATTGTTTTGGTTTTCTGGACTGTAACCTTCCTTTTGTGGTCTACTCTCACAGTTCTCATCAGTGATGTTTTTGGCTCACATAAGGCAGCTGTATGAAGCAAACTAACTCTCATAAACCCACTGTACACTACACTAAGTTAGCAACAACCTGGCGAACATTGTGGAGCATTTAGCAGCTTAAGAGCCAAACATTTCTCTCAGGAGTTGGCAGAGAGCAAAACAAATCTAAACAAGCGTGAATATTAGACTTCCATTCGTCAGGTTGGCAAACAAATAAGAAACTGTTCGCTGACACATTGACTGTAACAGCTTTATGAAGTGGGAGTTTTATGCCGGCATTATGTTGAGCTGCAACTTAAGATTGTCGATTAATCTGTCCATTATTTTCTTGGTTAATGGATTTGTCATTTGGTCGAGAAAATGTTTTTTAAAAAAAAGTTGAGCTGTGTTTAGATGACATCCTTAAATGTTGTGTTTTGTGTACAACATTCACATTTAAGCAGCTGAAACTGATTAATTGATTGCCAAATTAATTGCCAATTACTTTGATAGTTGACAACTTATCAATTAACCGATTGCAGCTCTGGTGTTAACAGCTTTCTGCTCTGCCCTCAAGTAGCCAAAACCATTTGATGCAAGTGAGCAGTCCAGAATATTTTGCAGAATGAAAAATGTGACCGAAGGTATCAAATGCAGTATTGACTTGTACCAATTGACACCAGTACTGATAACTTTTAAATGATACAGAAATCTAGTAACCATAAACGTATTTATGCGTAAAGGTAACAAAAAATGTAATATAAGAATAAAGTAACTGGAAAGAAATGTAGTTTATTTTAGTCCATTCACTCTCTCTCTTACTCTGCATCTTCTGTTCCACACTTTGGAATGTATGATTTTGGGATACCTGGAATCACAGGCCATCTTTCCAGGAAATGACAGAGAGATGGCTAGTTGAGATTGGCTGCTCAGGCTCATGTCACGGTCTGTTATGGCTGGGCTGGGGGCCAATCACAGGACAGTAAATGCAGCAGAGGGAGATCGCTCACCTGGCTTGCATTGGACAGGCACCGACAGGAGATACAGGATGAGAGCTTTTTTCCCAGCTGTGCTGGAGTTGATTGAATAATTGTTTCGCCTAATTATTTTTGTAATGTCTCTTGTTTTACTTAAAATACTGTACTATCTGTGGAGATTAACACTTAAACACTTTTTACAATTGCAGCAACATCAAATCACACATGTCCTCTTGGTCGTCAATTAATACATAATTTGTCCATTGTATTGGGGTATTTTTAATTGAACCACAACCGCTGCACACATGCACGCACATGCTGCAATCACAGACTTTCAGTCAGCGTTTTCTTGCCCTACTACTCTTTCCACTGCTCTGTGAATCCATTGGCATTGAATAGGATTTTTTTTTTTGGTTGGAGGTGGGGGGTTGGGAGGGGAGAGTGGGACCTGAATGAAGGCAGCAACGTGGAAGAATCTGCCCATTGAGGAGTGTGTGAATGTACACCTCGGGCCCAGGGGAAGCTGCATTGGGAGCCAGCCGACTGCTAAATACACCCATTTTAGGGGCTGCAGGGGCCGGACAGGTGATTAGCATAATCAGGGGCGAGGGGAGCCATACATATGGTAATGCTGGAGTTGGGGGGTGAAGGGTTGGTGGTATGGGTGGGGGCTCGGAGAGAAGGGTGTGGGGGGGGGGGGTTGGCAGCTGGGGTGTCACATTTGTGTCAGGGGTCGGGGTGCTCGGGGGTGTGTAGCTGCACGAGGAGACACTCGGCTACAGCTGCACGTCAGAGCATTTCCACTCTGTTTCTTATCATTTCTTCTTCTCTCTTTTCTGTCATCCTCTCACATTTTTCCTCTTATTTGTGGTCACCCACTCTCTACCTTGCTGGTTTTACCCTTCTTCTGTGTGGCAGCCCCCTCCTCTTTGAAAGCTGAAAGGAGAGAGGGAAAAAGAGAGAGGGGGAGCAAGAGAGTGAGGGGGGCTCCACATGGGTCAGATAGGGTCTCGGCTCTCAGTGAGGCCTTTCATCACATATTTGTGTCTATGTGCACACCTGCATTGCAGAGACAACATTCAAAACTGCTACTTTGTATACTGCAGTGTATGCTGCTGCCCCGACTATTATTACTCGTACTTGTACAAAAACTACTACAACTCAACCTTTAGACCAAGTTTTTCTGATGCAGTCTAGCATACGATAAAAGTCTAGAGATATTATTGTGATTCAGGATGAAGGCAAAAGTTGCTCATTGTTTATGGCAAATCAAGTCATATGACAAATATTGTAAACAAACTGATTTTCCTTTTAAAAGTTACTTCTTTGGCAGGAAACTGTGGCAGTTAGAACTTTGTTACTTAGCTTTTCTTAAAGGAGATGTATTCATCATTCAGAGTCTGATCCACGATTGGTTGCACACAGCTTTCAACATAGAGGTGGCTGAGCTAGCAGCTAACAGTGCTAACAGCACAAACAGTGCTGCCACATGCAACAGTGCTGACAGAGTTATCCGTTTTAACCTTTCGGGGTAAACTGGAGGGTGGGCATAACATTTTTCAACTTTTGACTTATTAATGCAGTACAGAGTGGCGAGTGATTAGCTAGCCAGTGGAACATGCACACAGGGACTACTCGCACAGCCGGACCGTACACCACAACAAACCATAAAGAAGCTCAGATTATAACACAAAGGGAGCCCAACTTAATTTCCTACATAAGAGTTATTAGTCTACTATATCTGCATATAGAAAATACTTATTTCAAGCTATATTAATGTATATACATAGCCTTGAACATTTTCGATCATACTAAGAGGTCATTGCATTTCTCATCTTCACAGTGTAGTAAGTTTTACATTTTTTCAGCCATACCTTGTGGCTGCAAAGAGTTGTTAACATTTAGTCTTTATTTGGTCTCAGGATAGCAGTAACAGCTCTGTTATGAAGCAAGAGATATTTTCCCAGCAGGAAAATCAAAGAAGTAAAAAAATGAGTGACTATGGCTGTGGAGCCCCTCTGGGGTCCCATGGAAGAAAAAAAAATTGATGTGTAAATCTGTGTGAATGGATTTGTATAAGATGCCCTCTGACCCATAATTTGTGTGCATGATTTCATATAAACATGCACTTACATTCCTCAATTGTGTGCACGGTTTTGTAAAATGTGCCCTTGTATTTGCAATTCATTCCTTTCTGACAGGATCATCATTATTTGTTCATAAAAAACAATATTTTATAACAATAAGTATTGAAATCTAAACCAATTATAGCTAGAGATTTTGGGATCTCTGTGAATGTCAGATATGCATTATATGGTATTATTAGAAGGATAAACTCTTCATCTTTCATTTAGACAAACCAAAATGTTACCAGATCTCTTGGGATGTAACCTTTTCCCTTCCCTCGCCTTAACTATGAATTATCATGAACTGTATGAACTATACAGCTGTGATACTTCCAGCACCCAAATAGCCTATCTCACATCAGGATAAATGAAATACTTTCACAGAATTCTCATTAGAACTTTTTTCTATTGTCATATTAGCCATAAATCATACATCAACAGACAGAATGATTAAGAATACTAACTCTGTGAATATCTTGGTTGTATTTTATAAGATGCGTATGTATCATCATTTGCATTCTGATATAAAACCAGATCACTAAACTTTGCACACATAAATCTGAGGGCACAGGTTACCAATCCGTTCACATAGATTTACACATTGTCTTTTTCTGCCATGTGACCTCAGAGGGGCTCTGCAGAGAGCAGATGGTAAAAGGTGGAAGCAGACGAGTGGTGGAGGAAGACAACAGGTGGGTTCCTCCCAGTGATCAAAGCGCTGTCAGGTGATTGGCAGGAGCAGCTGAGAAGGAGACAAACAGGAAAGAAAAGAGGAGAGGAGGTGGTGACGTGAGGTAGGGACTTAGCGTGGGAAATTCTACCTGAACAGTCTGACCAGTAGCAAAGTCAAATAAGAGATGTTTGAGAGGATGATGCAACAAGGATTTGTAAATCACATATGCGCTTTGTGTGCCTTCTGCACATTTGTTCTTCATTGCTAAAGCTCTTAAATAGCTTGAAAATCGGCCTTAGCATAAGCAGCTGTGTCTGATTTTCTATATGAGAGCCTTTTGTTTGAGCTTATCGTGTCTGTGGAGATCATGATATTTCTATCTTAACAATTACCTTATCTTAAGACAGTCACATGAAAACACACGTTTTTTTGTTACATATGACATCTCATGCAACAGGTGTAACTTGCCATGTTACATCTTTTTTAAAACCCCTTCCTTTTATGTAAATCTGATAGATTTTTTTTCCCTATAATGTGTGGTAAACGTATAAAAACATCAAATTCATATGCATTTTATAAATCTTGACTGTGTTTAACTATCTTTTCAAGTAGCTTTTGGCTGTTTTTGTAGTTTTTGAGAATGGTTTTCAAAGATCACATTCTCATGTAGGTGTTCTGCAGAGGGCTGTGCTGAGAGCTCTCCGTCTACTTTGGCGGTATAGGGGGCTCAGGGTATGGGAGGTCGCTGTAGACTTGGTGGCAGAGAGATGACCTGGTTTTGGGGGGCTTCCTCTCACCACAGGGGGTCCCTGCTGAGAGGGGGCCTAATCCAGCTAATCCTTTCTCTGCACACACACACACACACACACACACACACACACACACACTTGCACACAAAGATGTGTTTAGCCACATGCACGAACATACAGTATATTTGCGTATGCGTGCATGAGGTCCTGCTCATACACAAATGATGCATTAAGCGTCTTATAGCATGGTCAAGTATTAAATCAGACTCCTCTTAATGAAAGTAAAACGGATTCTGTAGAAAGGTCATTCCATTCATTTGTATACCAGCATCACGCTCAGGAGTTCCCGGAGTTGTTTGCTGCTGGTGCATGTTTTCCCTGAAAGTGAGGGATGCTTCCGTTGTCAGGAGTAAGAGATGTGCAGGGGGTGGGGCTACGCTGTTGTGTGTTGCATGGAAAAGAGAGAAAGTTGGCGAGAGGAAAGGGGGGTGGGCTGGCTTTGACAGAGGGGCCGGGCTGATTGCCATCATGATCTGGCCAATCACAGAGTAGAGCTGAATAGAGCAAAGAGAGAGAAAATGAGAGTATAAAGACGAGGGGGAGTTCAGAGCTGAAAGGAGGGAGGGGGGTGATGTCAGTTCCTTAGAAACCTACTTTCTCCCTTTTCGTCCCTGCAGCCCCCCGTTCCCCTACTTTGAGAATAGGGGGGACCAGGGGTTAATGTTATGCAACACAGTGAATACCCGCACTGAGTGCTCCAATACAGTGACACACATTGGCCTGCTTCTCTTCTTCTTCTTCTTCTTCTCCTCTCCTCTTCTGTTCTTTTCTCACTTTGATTCTGTGCAGGTTTATTTTTGAGAGGAGCTCAGTTTAGAAGTGTTTTTGACCACTCAACAGGAAACACATGCATGCAGATATAACACACATACATAGATGGGTGGCAGTACACATTAACGCAGGTGTGTCAGTTTGAGGATGTCTGCTGCTAGAGGGCAGTGCTGACATGATTGGTCAAATCATTGATTTAGAGCTGCTACTACTCACACAGCAAGCAAACAAACTCTTGCAGATGGAGCACGAAAGAGTCGGCAAGATATTCTATGAGAGACAACATCATTTGGAAAGCATATTGAGTCTAAACAACTGCTTGCTGTTGCTCGGAAAAATGGAAACATTCGGATGTGTGCTTGTCCACTTATTTTAGTTGCATCCAACAAGGAAGAGGTTAAAGACTAAGAAAAGCAGAAAAACAGTTCTGAGAAACTGGAAGCAGTGAATTTGTTGATGTATTGTTAAAGAATAACATACAACAACAATTATCAATTATCTTGAACTGTTGCTGATTGCTTTTCTGTTGACCAACTGATCGGTTAAGACGTTCTAGCTGTAAATCAATTTGTCATTTTCAAATATTTGCTGGATTCAACATTCAAAATGTGATGATTTCTTTTTTTGATAAGTATTATGTGACCATGTTTCAGGCCTTTCTTTGTTGCTGTGGTAACATCCAGTGGGTGATTTGAGGGGAGATGAGGAGGGATAGTATCTTACATTTTGACAGAGCATTTCTATTTTAACTGGCATACTATTTCCAGCACTGGTTTGGCAGACCACAGACCATGCATGTGTTGAATCATCTTACGTGATGCTGCTTTACAAATCAGATCTGTGCATTGTGATAAGCAATGATATTTGAGTGAGTGAAACATGCAAGGAAAAGGCAAGATGAGAGACAACATACAAGTGAGTCATTGAAAGGTAAAGTCACATGGCATGCTCTAAAGAGAGAAGAGTGGTCAGCAAAAACAGAGCTTGTAATCAAGAGTGGACCAACTCCTACATGTCATTTTTCCCACAGGCAGTTCAAAACCAGTGTCTCATCATATGATCAGAGACCATGGTGGTTAGTAAAAGCACAGAGCATCTTTTGAGCAAACATATCCACTCAAATGTGAATTTGGGGTAAAATCAGATGAGTGTTGCTTAAATGAATAGCAAATTTAGTTAAATAGAAGAGAGCAATGCAGAGAGACCCGAGTGAGAAACAGAGTCGGTATGGGAAGCACTTGAAAGTCAGTGACACTTTGTTTTAGGTCACAGCAGCTGAGCCTGGAGCGAGACACCTTCGAGATATCAACACATGCCGGGGTCAACCAGTTTTCTTAGGAGAAGGAATATGGGAATATGTGTCATTGAAGAAACACAGCTGTGTGTACACACACACTCACACGCACATGCTCACCAGTACGTCAGCGCACACTCACACACTCGCACATTTTCTTGGTCCAGCTGGGGTGTTAATTTCACCCCGAGGCTGTGTGAGTGTTGACCCCAAAACGCTGTAACCTCGTGAAGTGTGGAATTCTCTAAGCCCGAGGCCGTGATGTGCTGTTTCCTGTAGAGAGAGAGTACATTCCTGCGACTTGTCCTGGTCCTTGCTGCTCGCTGTAAACTCGGGGTCTTTGGGTGGCAGTCTGCAACCTGGAATGTGTTCAGAGCAGACAGTGAGTTCTTTCCAAGCTTTCTCCTCTTAATCAGACCTTTCTTCATCTCCTCGCACATGTAGAATCTGAAAAGTGGGTGCACCTCTCTGTCCACACCCATGTTTCCCCTCAGCATCTTAACCGAGCCTCAGGCTAGCTCTGCCTTTGAGCGCTGAGTGTACCAGACAAGTCGACTTGTTAGTGCACTGTCAGTGTGCGTAGGGTCTAAATCAGTTCCATGCGTGCTCTTTTGAAGGGAGGGCTGGTGTAACGTAGCCGCGTAGCTGGCCTAGCAGTGGAAAGCATGTCGCTCCGGTTAGCCCGGGCCTGCTATTAATGATGAGTATTATAAACATGCCTTCAGACAGGATCAGATGGGAATGCTGTTTGGGTCCAGAAAAAAAGAAATCAAGTGTGTTTTCCTAATGCCCGAAGACATGGCCCCCTCCCTCCCTGTTCCATTGGTCTGACTGGGTGGTCCAGCTCAGCAGAACAGGCATGCTTATGTTCAACTTTAATGCCATTACAATGGGCTGAAAATATTCAATCTATGCCTGCTGTTGCACGAATCGAGCGGAATTGTTAAATTGGATTAGGGCATAATAAAATGTTACAGAGTTTTCACACAGTCGGCTCTCTCACTGGGCAGTTTTCATGTTGTGTGTGAGAGCGAGTGAAAGAAGATGACTATAAATGCCCGAGCTTTCACTGAACGTTCAGTCACTGATGATGGAAAGGCTCAAATCCTCTGCTCGTAAATCAGACACAGATACACTGCACTGAAGGATGCACACGCAGCCACACGCACATACACACACACATCTCAGGCTGAATTGAGCATGAAACATGCACTAAAACATGCACTTCTATATGCTTCAGAAATTTGCGGGCATTCATTTTGTTTGATGTTGTATTTGACTGAAAATTTAGACTTTGCCCATGCTTGCATGACAGCAATTGCCTGCATTGCCTGTTTGTGTGTGTTTGAGAGAGAGACTTTGCCAGACTTGCCTTGGCTGTATCAGGCTGGAGCAGGGCGGCTCAAGTGCCTGAAAGGCTGCTTTTGTAGCTCGGGCTAGCTGAGAGCTCAGAGCGCACGCACAGGGCTTAGTCTCACCACGATACTGGAAGCAAAGCCTGGAAGAGAGCCTATCTCTCTCTTTATTAAACACATGCACACACACTTACTGTCACACACACACTTACATGTAGTCACCTTTGGTCTGGCGCTGCTGACTTGCTGGCAAATTTGAGTAGGATTGCTGAGCTGTTTCTGTGAAATGTGGATTTGTCGGAGTGATGTTACCACCTTCTTCTGGACTCAGAGGAGTTGGGATGTTTGGATCTGCAGTGGTGCAAGCTCACTGTAAGCAAAGTACTTTTGTTTAAGATAGAAGTGTGATAACGATCTGACCGGGCTAAGATGTCTTTGGGTTTGATTTGCACAGGATCACTTCTTAAGTCACAGATGTTTGAACACATGATGCCGCTTGTGTGTATGTGTGTGTGTGTGTGTGTGTGTGGGTGGGGGTGGGGGGGACATCTGTGTTTAGGATATGTCACTTTCTGTCAATGTTGAAAAGATATATGTACCTACAGTGTAATGTGTTTAGGGCTCATTATTTTCAATTTGCATTACATGTATAAAGTAATATAGTAGCATGACGTCACCTGGACACCTGCAGTAATGCTGCACAATATGGAACAAAAAAAAATCAGATTGCAATTATTTTGACAGATATTAGGATAGGCTACGAGTCAGGATTTTTGTGAAATGCTGACTTTTACATTTCATTTTCACTGAAAGAAAGTGGAGCCCTTTCCTCCACGGCACAGAGCCGTTTATTCATCTCTTGACTTTGCTTATACCCTTAGAGGGACAGCGGGGCATGTTCTCTCGTTCTATCACTAATCTTTTAGCAAATATTAGAGAGAGTAATTTGTTTACTGCAAACTGTGATAGTCGCTGTGTTTTTGCAGCAGAACTTGTGGGTGCATGGAGATATAAAACATAAGTTAAAATCAGTTTAAACCTTTGAAAATCAGTAGAAGCTGAAAATGATGAGCCTTAAATGGACCAAATAAAATCCAGTACAAATGACTCTACATACAGTTACAATGTCTTATGATGTTTGCACAAGTTTAAACGCATTCACTCTCCTTTTACAGTTGGTGGGCGTGTGAACCAGGAACTGAAGTACACGCGGCAGAATATAGGTGAGGAGGCCATGTTTAACCCTCAGCTGATGATCCAGACGCCGCGAGAGGATGGAGCCAATGTTTTAACAGTGGATGCGCTTCTGCAGCACCTGGAGTCAGCTATCCGAGCCAGCAGAGTTCATGTTTACCTTTATAACAGGTAACCAACTATTCCATGTCTGCCTGTGTTCCAGTTTTGCCTCGCCTCATGTCTGAGTGTTTTTAGGTAGAGGTGTGGACACAAGTCACATGACTTTGACTTTCCTGAATAAACCAACCAACGTTAATGCTATTTATTCACAGCAATTATTTCCCTAAATACACTTTGTTTGAACCAGGAGAGAACAATGAAAAACTAACATTACGTTACCAAGCGCCAGATGGGAAAAAAATTATACCTAATATGATATGGTTTACATACAAAAACTATGTGGTCGTTATCAGGGAACAAATTGCAGTATGCAAAGCAGACAGGTTGAAAATTACAACAAGAGACACAACAACTTCCAATTTTGTTTGACGTTTGAAGTTGTGCAAAGAAATAGTTGTGCAAATTTTAATAATATAGCACTGTATTACTAAAATGCAATGTCAGCACAACTTTTTATTAAGTTCAGTCACGTGTTTTAACAAATACAAGTTCAAAATGGCATTTGGCGAAGAGCACAAAATGACTAGGACTTCAAACTCAAAAGTTTAGGACTTTGAACTTTCCTTTGGTCCTGAGTGCAAAGACTTGAGACATGCTCGTGACTTGCAAAACAATGATTGGTCCCTCCTCTGTCTTTGAGTATCATATATTCCAGTTCAGGACAGTTCAAGTCAATTCCATTTTACTTGCCAAAATTAATTAATCAGATTTTTTTTCTCAAAGGGCAGTTTAATGCTTTCAAGTAACAATAACCCTGCAGCAGATATGTGACACTGTAAATTAATAGTTTAATTGGATTGCTTTCTTTAATAATCTGGTATTATCGACATCTCTTTATGCCAATATATGCAGCAAAGCTGTACTATATATCAGTATTCAGCTGTGTTTGGGCTAGCATTACTCATAATGATGAGATTTATTATCACTTATAATCATTCTTTGATCAGTGTAGCCGTAGGAGCTTTTGGTGTCATGACAAAAACTGAACAGAAACTCTTTTGTTCTTGTTTTCAGACAATGGAAATTAGAACACTTATGCTACAAATCAGGAGAACTAGTCACAGAAACTCATTTTATGGATCAGGTAAGATGCAAGTTCTTCACTATGACCATGCATTCATTTGTATTTTGGACTGTTACTCTCTGGATTATAGTGAAACATCACCACTACAAAAAACCTGCTGTGTGTGGGCATGTGTTTGTCCAATTAGATCATAGAAAAGCTACATCCCTGCCTCATCATCACCCCTTTGGACTGTTTCTGGGAGGGAGCCAAGCTCCAGTCTGGAATGGTCTATCTCCCGTAAGTACACAAAAAACCTCCTTTTTACTAGACTGAATCTGTATTTTATGATGTGTCAATCACAACATGCCAACGCAGCGCATCATGAGACTGACTGATCTCCTATAAGCATGATCAAAAGTTATTTTAAAGAACTCTAATTGGGCACACATACTGTAGGGCTTTCCTCACTGTGAGGTCAGTTAGCAAACTGATTAAAATTATGTTTGGGGACAACAAGGCCTCGAGCGCTGAGCTCATGAGTGCTGGTTTTGGAGTTAGATTGTATGATAACAATATTTTCAGATTGTTTTTAAGATGTAGAGCGCGAGAAGGAGGAGATCTCTGGATCTTGTTTTTACCCCTTTAGTAGAAGCTGCCCAAACAACCAAAGAGACACCACATAGGAACAAGAGTGTGTGTGTGTGTGTGTGCGTGCGTGCGTGTGTCTGTGTGTCTGTGTGTGTGTGTGTGTGTGTGTGTGTGTGTGTGTGTGCGCGTCGTCCCCTCTGAAGGCTCTATTGTAGTGGTTGCTGGCATGCGTATCGCTGGCGATAGTTTCTCTCCAGCCCTGGGCCTCACACCATTGTCTGCCCCTTCTGTTGCTAATGGCCTGCTGCTACAGTAATACTCAGCAGACCTTTACCTCTGCATGTGTGTGTGCATGCACATGGTGTGTGCCATCGCCATCAGTGCATATGTGTGTTTTGTGGACATGTGAAAGTGTATCAGCGCCTGATTCTGTGTCATCGGTGTGCATGAATGTGTGTGTGGGTCGCCTGTTGGTCTCCGATGGCAAATAAGGTTTTTACTATGTTCTGGTTGGGAGGCTGGGAATAATAACCCAAGCCTGGTTAAGCACATACAATGTAGTCTGAATGACAGAGAGAGAGAGAGAGAGATGCAGAGAAAGGGAGATTGGAATGTGTGAGGCATAGAGAGAGACAAGGACGGGTTTGGAGCAGGAATTCAACACTGTGCCATTGCATGATGGGAATTAGTCTCCATGTATTGTTTTCTGTCACCTAGCAAGAGAGAGATTACTCTCTGTGTTAAAAAATGTGGCTGTTTTGTGAGGTAGAATTTTGGAGGTAATTACATACAAATGTAATCCAGCCTGGAATACATGATGCCCTAAAATACGCACCAACACACACAACAGTGACAAAACAAGAATGAACAATATTACCTTGCATCTAATTCCCCAAGGAACTGTACGTGCCCACGATCAGAAATGTAACACCTACTGTAGATGAAGCAGTTCATCATTATCAGTGTAGATTTTCTTGCATCTTGTGTTTGCTATTAAGGAAAACTCAGGCACATTTCATTGGTTGTGATAACTAACTAACAAGAAACACCCACCCTCAATCACACAGTGAGCCATATTACATGAACCCTTTATGTGGAGGTAAAACTGAAAGTGAGCACACTGTATGGGGTTGTTGCTGCTGCTGTAGGGGGTCAATAACATGTCACAATTAATCAAAGAACGCTAGCAGTGATTGGCTGAAAGCAAAGCCATGCAAATATATTTTGTAAGAAGTGGAGACAAAAAGTGTCAAATGCAGGTATGATTTGACTGGAGAAGTTTTGATTCTCTGGTACTCAGTTATTTATGTTGATACCTTAAGGTATTGAGTACCAATACCCAGCCGTAAGCATGGATAATTGTTTTATAACTGCATGTTAGCCCCCTGGATCAGATTCTATTAAATCAAAAGGTGCCTAAAGACCCCCATCCTTTTTTAGAACGGACAGCTTGGGTAATCATTTTTCAGTTTGCTTTGGTTTTCTCTTCATGATAAAAATTGGCTCACCTAGCTTGTGAATATGATCTTATTGTGACTGATAGGATGATTGACCAAAAGCACAAATAAAGTTTTCCCAAAAAATTAATTTATAAAGTGCCCAGAAATGGAAACAAATTACCTTAAATCATGGTTTAAGTCACGGTTAAACATTATACTTGTTTATTTTTAACTTTGCAGAGGTAAAGACCCTCTGCAATGGACCAACTTTGACCCTAAGGAGTTCCTTGAGGACTTGCGAAGGGCAAACTTTCCCGTGGACGGCTTTGAGGAAATGTTGGAGAAAGCGGACGTTGGACACGGTTACATGGATAGACCCTGTCTGAACCCTGCTGACCCTGACTGCCCCCTCACAGCCCCCAATAAGAACTCAACTAAGGTAGGCACACACTTAGGCTCAAGCTTTGGGATTGGAATATCTGTGTACACATGCAACATTTATATGTTTTGGTTAAACATAAAGTCTTTAGTTTGAGACAGGCTGCTGACAGCTACCTTCTTGCCTGTTGCTTTTATTGCACCAGCCATTCGACGTTGCGCGGGCCCTGAGTGGCGGCTGCCATGGTCTGTCCAGGAAGTACATGCACTGGCAGGAGGAACTGATCGTAGGAGGGACCACCAAGAACGGCAGCGGACCCCTGCTCAGGTAACATACCCACACTTACACATACACACCCTCATAAACACTGCTGTGATCACTGCAGGGCTTATTCTGGAAAGAGTGTGTGTTTTTTGTTCTTTTATGCTCTCCGAAACGGCGCATACACGCGTGCATGTGCGCAGTGTGCTGTAAATCTTGCAGTCATTAGCAGATTCCAGTGAAATCTTAGAGCTCCAGCTGTTCCTGCTCAGCTCTGGCCGCTCTGCTTGGACACTACCCACTCATACACACACACACATGTGCACAGAGTGATCTATTGCCTGGCTAGTTTGTCCAAATATACAGCGATTTGGGGTACATGGACTTAATTCCAGCACAAGCACCAGGACAAAGCTTAAAGATTATGTAGTATTATGTAGTAGAGTGTGGAATATAATATACAAATTTTTATGTGTTCAATAAGCTGTTTCCTCCCATAACAAAACCACATTTCATTCAGTCAATTACCGTTTCTACATGATTTCATGCAAGTGTAAAACATACCAACAAAAAAAGAAATTAAAAACATGCACACTTTATCACTTTATCAAGCAATAAGAAGCTTCCCTTAACAAATGGGGAAAGCTGCACAAATTGTCCAACATTTTGCTAATGGACCACTTATTTTAATGTGAAATTGCAGTTTGGACGGTGCATGCACATGCATGTACACACAACGGCAATCCCCACACACACATTCACACGCATACTGGTCCCAGAGTACAGTGGGGTGCGTTGTTTGTTTTGTGGTTGTGTTTTTTCCTGGCAAGATTGGGTCATTAGGGTGTCTGTGCGTGCCTGCTTACCCGTGTGTTTGTGTGTGTTTGTGTGTGTGTGTGTGTGGGGGGGGGGGGGGGGTTGCTTGCTCTGTCCATTGCGCTGTTACTGCTGGCACTCAATTTCTACATCTTGTTTACTAACTGCCACCATTACAGTGATTATCACCATATTACAGAGATCACATTCATAAAGAGAGCGACTAGCTAATGCCTCCTCCCTCGCTTCGTAAAATTTGACAACTTGAAATCACATAGACTGACTGGACTCCTGTTCTTAAGTTGCAATCTTTTCCAAATTCACTTCTTAATGACTTAAAAGTTTTATTTCTTTACGACATTCCTGATGTTTGCACCACCAGGACTGAGCATTCCTCATTTCACGATATACACTGGCCATCTTAAAATTTGTCAGAACATGATCAGGAATCTTGTATATTAGGTCCTATTTTTATGTGATCTGGCACTTCCTTTTCCACTATCAAATCCAGTCTATAAATTAAAATACTAATCTTTTGTGCCATCCAACTTCTTTATTTGGTTTGGAATAAAGACAAGATAAGATGTTGACCTGCATTTCTGAGGCGTGTTGGTTCAGCACTGCAGCCATCCAGAAGGGGCTCGGTGGAACGGAAAACAACGTCACTTTTGTCAAGCACAGTTTATTTGAAATACAGTATATTTCTTTGGATGGCTTCCTTTGCCATATCATATCATTGTATAGCTCCTGCATTAGAAATATTATTGCCAAATTTCTGCTAGCAGACACATTTAAACCACCATACTGTATAAACAGTCATATTGCCAAACCCCATAGGGAAATGCAAACTTCACATTATTTGCTGGCAAGTGAGTTGTTGTTTTTTTACGACATCTGTTGCACGTCTGTCCATCCTGGAAGAGGGATCCCTCCTCAGTCGCTCTTTTCGCTTTTTTCGGTTTCCTTAGTCGATTTGAGGGTCTAAGGGCAGAGGGATGCTGTATGCTGTAAAGCCCTCTGAAGCAAACTGGGATTTGAACTGTGATTGTTGGCTGTATAAAACAAGCATTTTAAACATTTCTTTTTGGGCTGTGGGACTATTTTCAGTATTTTCTTGCATGTTATATACCACTGGTTTTCAACCAGGGGTTTTTGAGGAAGTTCCAGGGTGTCCCCAGAAAAATGATGAAAAATAGTTGTGTTGTTTACTTTTTTACTATTTTATTCACAGAAGTAAGCCCAATGTGAATAATAGTCAAAAGAGGGACAATTTTGATTTCACTTTCTTCATTTTTTAATCCCCTCAACGGCTGACAACTCAAGGAGTCTGCTCCATGACCTTATGTGTATTAATTTAGGGGTCCTTGATATCAAATAGGTTGAAAACTGCTGTTATAGACTAATCAAAAATAATATTCACAGATTACTGGAAGTGAAAACAATGGTTATTTGTAGCTCCAGTATAGATATTTTTGATAGCGTAACAAGTGGATGTTTAAGCTGTGCGGTGTGTGGTAAATGAAGCAAGTTTCATGGCTGTGGGCAACTGTATTCTTGGCTCAGTAGTCATATCAGATGGAACAATACTCTGCTTATGCAGCAGGTGTGCTTAACACATCATTGCTTATGATGACTGTTATCCAATGTGCTCCAGGCGCTGCGGTTTTGATATTTTTCTTACTTCTTCCTTTGCAGGTTAAATTAGCACCCTCTCTGCTCTGGGACCTCCTGGTTTAGAAATTAAGGTTGTTTGGTTTGGTTTGGTTTGGTTTGGTTTGATTTGATGAGTTTCTGACGTTATTCCAGCTTTTCTGCTTCCCTCATCTCCCAGCTTTGCTGCTTCCAGTTGACTTTTATTTTGAAAAGCACCCAAGATATATTAGGACTTAGTTCTAATAATCAAAAGATTTTAATGCTAGTTGGTGTTTCAAATCAAACAAAAAAATCTGATAGGTGTCTCTTGTACATTTCAAAATTAAAGTTTCAACCCTGTTCGATGTTATTTACATAATCCAGAAAGTCAGCTCATCACCTTGCTGATCTTCTCATGTAAACATGATGCTGTTAGTGAATACTTGCACCTCATTGACCTCCGTCTGTTTGTTCTCCCTCTTTCATCCTTTCCACCCCTTTTCCTCCCTTTCATTTTGCCACTTTCCCTCCTCCCCGCCTCTCCAGTGCCCAGGCCTTACAGACCATGTTCCAGCTGATGACTCCCAAGCAGATGTTTGAGCACTTTCGGGGCTACGAGGAGGTTTCCCACATCAACTGGAATGAAGAAAAGGCTGCAGTTATACTGGAAGCCTGGCAGAGGAAATACTCTGAGGTAAGGGCCAAAGCACTCCAAAATGAGATGAGGAGAGAGAGAGATCCAGAGAAGAGGGCAAGAACAGAGAAAGGGGAATAGAAATCTTCCCTAAATCCTCTACAACCACATTGTAAATCACTGACCGGATACAGGTGAACATGGAAAGGCCCCATCCAAAGCCTGGGCCCCTGATAGATACTAGAACCACTGTTGGTGTGTGGTACAGGGCTAAAGCTTTCCTCTCGCTGCTCAGTGGAGAGGAGCAAAAGAGCAACAGGGTGAGCAGGTCTGGAATACATTAAGGGAGTGCTGGATATCTCTCTCTCTCTTTCTCTCTCTCGCTCTTTCTTTCGCCGTCGTACAAACACACATGCAAACACACTCAAAAGTTCACACACAATCGCTTTCCCAGCTGTGGCCCCATTGGTGGCTCATGTGTGACATCATCTGGTCTTTGTTTTGGGGGCCCCAACCTCTGTTCGACATGGTGTGACCTTGTGTGTGTGTGTGTGTGTGTGTGTATGTGCATACAAGTGCGTGTGTGCACGCCATTTATCTTGGGGCCCAGAGATCTGATAGTTAAAAACAAGAGGTGTGATTGTTTATTCGAATACAGTGTGTTTATCAATGTCAGTCATAAAAAAAGTAAAAGATACCAAATAGTCTTAACTGTGTTTGTGGTTTTGTGTATTATGCACGATTAGGCTTGTCTGCAAGAATAGTATGTGCATGCATGTCGGTATGCGCCTGACACATGTGCGAGTTCACACGTGGGTGCGAGTGTGTGTGTGATCTAGTGCGTGTTTCTTAATGTGTGTCAGCCAGCATTGCTCCCCACTGAGCAGTAACTGCAGTTAAATGTTGAAGCCATCTGTCTGCCCTGAGATAGTGAGAGAGGGAAAGGATGGGTCATGGTACTGTCTGCAGACTCTCCCAAATACCTCCAACAACAGAGGCCGAGCTCATTATTCAGGGCTGCAATTTTTCCAAACACACAGAGTGGGAGTTACTCCTTCTATACCTTGAGACAAACTGTATATTACAAGTTATTTATCAAACTGGCTAGAAAGCGGATTGGAAGTGAAGTTTGGCTGTCATCTGAGGTGTGATTTTTTTTGAATCAGTGACTGTGTTTATATCCACAAAATATTACATTTTTTCCCTTATTTTGAAATAGACAATATGCCTACTAGGATGTTTACATGTCAAATTAAAATTAAGATAATCCACTAATATTCCTGTTTATATGCAGCCGTGCATACTGGGATTAACATGCCCTAACATATTGTGTTTGTCATCAATATGTGGAAAAGTGGAACAGGAGCCACTTGAGCTATTTTGCTGTTTTTGCATCAAAATACGATTTTTTTCAAAGGTAGACTTGAGTTGTGATATCTCCCGATTTCCATAAACCTGTTGATATCCAAGTCCTTTTTGATTTTCAAAAGTAGGTGTATTCTCCTTCAGGCCAGAAATGTTGGCTTTTCTTATTGGCGTGCATCTCTATCTCACAGCTTTGCAAACTGTTGGCAAGCTGGTTTGTGTACAACACATAAAGCTGACTGTAAACAGACAGAATATCCAAATAAAATATGCTGTTTAAACCTGTATCAAATTCAGAATATTGTCAGATTTGGAATAAAGGTGGAATATTACGGTGCATGTAAATCTACACACCTCTTTCGGTCAGCAATCCAAATTGAGGTTATAACAAGAAGGGTTCATTGCTACTGGAAATCAGGCAGTTTGAAAGGGTCTGTTATGCATGTAAAATTTGGGCAAATTTGCACTGATTAGACTGTGGCAGGATAGAGAACATAAATGAGCTTTTATACAGTAGAGAACTGCTGTTATGGCTGAGTGGTTAATAAACCTGAACTTGAGAATTCACTGAGCTGCTGCTATGCGAGTGTAAATGCAGTATATTTGATTTATTCATAAGAAATCTCCTTAAGCCACTTGTTATATGTCATTCCAAATCTTTCTCATTGCTTTGGAAGACTCCTACATCTCCATCGATTATTCCCTATTGATATTTTTAAAGTAGCTTTTCCTCTGTATATAACTATTTCTATTTGTCTCTCTTTTCTAGGCGGTGCTGCAGAGCGTGGCAGCAAATTCGTCTCAGAAGGTCTTGTCTTTCACCACCACCACTCTGGAAGATATTCTCAAGTCTTTCTCTGATGTCAGTGTCATCCGTGTTGCCAGTGGATACCTGCTGATGGTGAGAGCATTGCCATAATAAAATATTTAACACAATTTGAAAAAATGTGATATTATATTTTGTGAAATGCGTTTTGTAAAGAGTTTTGGGCAACCATTCAAGGCTTGAAGAAGTTAAAAGAGGAGGGAAGATGTGCAGTGATTGACTTACACGCAACAGGTCGATTGATAAATGGATTACTTGTTCACTGTTTGTGCTTAGCTGGCGTATGCGTGTCTGACCATGCTACGGTGGGACTGTGCCAAGTCTCAGGGGGCTGTGGGGCTGGCGGGGGTCCTGCTGGTAACACTATCTGTGGCAGCTGGCCTGGGCCTCTGCTCTCTCCTGGGCATCTCCTTTAATGCTGCAACCACGCAGGTAAGTTGTCAGTTAGTAACACAACTTATTCACACTCAAAAAAGCTGCTAAAAATCAGCCAGTGAGACTATTATTGTATTTAAGGCAAGATTATAGTCTTTCAGTGGATTGTTGTTTTGCAGGTTTACATGTTGTGTTTATTAACATAATTTTAACATCCTCATTAGAATTAGAATCTGTGTTATAGGACTTTCTCTTTCCAGCTGATAGGACTACATACCAAAGCTTTGGTATCGATTAAACCTCCCTCAACACTAATTAGGTTAAATACCCAGCTCTAATGGCTAACACATAATAGATAAATTGATATGTTGTAATGATTTAAGTAATCACATAAAATGCTTATCACTGTCATCCTATAACATCGCTTGATTACGAAAAATCTAAAGTATTGTCTGTGGTGATGTATGGCTTTGCCTGCCCTGCACTTAGTTACTACCCCCAAATCCTCCAAATTGTCAGAAGAATACTTAGAACAGGTAACACTATAAACTAGAAACTAGAAACTAAAAAGTACTGAAATGGTTGCACTGGCCATGTTCCTCTTTGTTGCTCATGAAGTTTGCTTGTGTACTCCAGGTGCTACCCTTCTTGGCTCTGGGTGTGGGAGTGGATGATATCTTCCTCCTTGCTCATGCCTTCAGTGAGACCGGACAGAACAAGAGGATCCCATTCGAGGTGAAGCAAACATCCACACTGTTCCTTACCCCCCTGCTGTCTTATCTCTCCTGTAGAGGAATGTGTGAAAGCCTGTCCATGCCTGCGATGTAGCATCTTTGTGCCACACACTCGGCCCACTTATCTAAGCAATGCTCCATATTAAATATGTTCCTTTCTGAAAACAGAAGGCCAACCATTGCAGTCTTTATTGGATCAAAAATCAAGCCGATTGAGGCACATACAGCAAAAGCTGGCAGAAAGTAGTACAAAAGTTTACAAAGTTTACAAAAATGTAAATAAAGTGTATATTTTTGCAACCTCATGTGGGTATGTGTGTGTGTGTGTGTGTGTGTGTGTGTGTGTGTGTGTGTGTGTGTGTGTATGTTTTTGTGGAGCGGGATAACTTCTCATCTCCAGAGGGGGGAAAACACAGGCATGTATTTGCTTGTTTTTGTTTTCCCCTGCTTCCCTCCCCTTCTCGTCTCTATGCCTCCCTCATCCCCCAGCTTCCTTTGTGTGGCTGAGATGAAAACTAAACAGAGCTGAACCTGATCTCTCCTGTCTGACACACACACACACACACACACACACACACACACACACACACACACACACACACACACATATACATGCACACAGAGGTGCACACGCCTGCAAACACTTCTTGTGTGGTCCTGCACGTCCTCAAATCTTCACACAATTACCGCCAAACCTTGCGGGGGTGTGCTTATCACTGAATAGTAAAAAGTATAGAAGTAAATCAGCAGTCATGATAACACTAAAAAATGATTTGTTTTGAGGGCCAACGTGTCATTATGTTCTTTATTATTTTCTACTTCTACCTTTACTCTTCAAACAGAAGTAGACGGGCCCAGGTGGATTATTTAAGAGCACTTTAGGGCTTCGAGAAACGTTGCAATCACTGTCAGTCATATCAGTATTATGATAATTGTACATAATCTCAAGTATTACACATTTGCCTCTGGCTACAACCTGATCAAAAGAGTTGAGTTTCATTGCTTTTTCCCTTTCATCTACCTCTCTATCTGTTTCTATCAGGACCGTACAGGGGAGTGTCTGAAGAGAACAGGGGCCAGTGTGGCTCTCACCTCAATCAGTAACGTCACAGCATTCTTCATGGCGGCCCTCATCCCCATACCAGCGCTCAGAGCCTTTTCTCTTCAGGTATGCCCGAGAGTGACTATGTGTGAGTGTGTGTAAGAGAGAGTGTAGTCGTGTGGGGCCTCTCACTAATAGTCCTCTTCCAGTCCTCATTGGCTCCAGATTTCTCCAGACAGTTGTTTTATTGATTTCTTTCATCAAACTGAAAGTGAAGTAAGTGTGTGAGTGTGTGTGTGTGTGTGTGTGTGTGTGTGTGTGTGTGTGTGTGTGTGAGGAGTGTGTATTTCGTTAAATCCATTCAGCCCCCTCCCTACCCCCCTCCCTCCCCCTTTGAGGCTGTTTAGTGGTGAGCCCGGTGTCCGTCCAGATTGTGGCTGAGGTCCATGTAACTGAATCCCCCTGCGTGTGTGTGTGTGTGTGTGTACTTGCCTGTGCATATGTGAGTTGGGTTAGTTGTAGTATCTGTGTGGGAGGTTTGAAAAGCAATGGTCTAGCTGTTTGTGTGTGTGCATGTGTGTATGCCTGTGTGTGTGTGTGTGTGTGTGTGTGTGTGTGTGTGTGCGTGTGCGTGTGCGTGTGCGTGCATGGGTGCGTGTGTAAAGATGGGGGGGTACGTCGAGAGGGGAGCTCTGACTTCTCAAACATCTGTCAGTAATTATAGACGTCACCAGAAAAGTGAAAGCCGGGACAGAAAGAGACATCCATAATCACTGAATTGTTGATTCATACAAACGCTCACTCAGTCAAGACGATATCAGATGAAACCTTTGATGATGCCTGTATGAAGCCTGAGTCTTTGCTGCAGTATAAGAAACAGAATGACAGAGCAAGAGAGTAGAACCTATGAAAAGTAAATAAAAATATATACACAAAAGTGTTGCCCAAAACAAGTTGATTGGTAATGTTAAGCCATCACCAACATCACTAAATTCATCATATTTTTCGTTTAACCGTGTTATGCCATGTTTCTCTACCTCTTCAGTCGATGCAAAGGGTGTAGTGTACCAATGGTTGGGTATCATTCACATTTGAACCAGTGCTGGCACTGGTATCTGGAAGTCTGCTGCCAGATACTGGTACCCAACAATACCTTTCTGTGGTACTTTCCTCCCTCTGTACTAACAGTAGTTGAATTTACACAGGGCAGCACGGTGGCTTTGTGGTTAGCACTGTTGCCTCACAGCAAGGGGGTCCCTGATTCGAATCCCGGTTGGAAAGGGGTTCGGTCCAGGCGGGGGCCCTTCTGTGCGGAGTTTGCATGTTCTCCCCGTGTCTGCGTGGGTTCTCTCCGGGGTCTCCGGCTTCCTCCCACAGTCCAAAGACATGCAGCTCAGGTTGATTGGTGACTCTAAATTGCCCTTAGGTGTGACTGTGAGCGTGTATGGTTGTCTGTCTATATGTGTCAGCCCTGCGATGGTCTGGCAAACTGTCCAGGGTGTACCCCGCCTTCTGCCTGATGACAGCTGGGATTACGAGGACAAGCGGTTACAGAAAATGACTGACTGATTTTACACACAATATAAAGTAAAACCCCTCCCTACCTACCTCCCCCCTCCCAAAGCCATCCCTACACCTTCAGCCTGTCAGTCTGTCACCAGGGCACGGTGTGAGAACGCTGTTGTGTATGTTTTGAAGAAAGCAGCTGGGGGGCAGATTTAGCCATACAAAGAAATAGCAGCCACCAGTGAGATCCCTGTAACAGCACGATATATCGCATTGGGGAAAGTCAGAGAGGACTTGGCCCTTCCTAATTACCACCACAAAATCTTAACATGTCATTAAAGATAATTGTGTAGTCCCCTTTGATGGACTTTCTGTTCAGATTTGATGTTTGATATTTGGGGAAAACATTGACATTTTCAGGTAAAATGCAAAATAAATCACGAAAGATAGATTCATACATTCAGTAGCCAATTTCAACGTGCATTTTGAGAAACAAAGGTATGACAAGTGGTAATAAATAATGCTTGTATGCATTTATTTGCAGTTTATGTAAAATCATAGTGAAAATACTATATACACTACACTCTCTCTCTTACTCTCTGTCTCACGCACACACACATACATTCACACAGAGTGAGGCGAGATGTCGCCACAGTGAGTACAATATTAGCATGTGTGGATAGATGGCTTTAGTACAGCGAGTCTGTCAAACATGATCCATTTACCCCATGGGTCTAATCCATGCGGCCGCGTATTATGCACACAAATACACACACTTGGAGACAAGCACACACACACATGCACATAGCATGCATACTTTACACTTGTGGTTTTGTGACTGTTGGAGGGCGGACTTGCAGTGAGGCAGACAATCATGCCGATACCCATCTTTTATTATCAAACACACGCACACGTCAGAACAGCAATCAGCGTTGCTCATCTCTCAGCATCGTAGATATGTGTGTTAATATGTGCGCGTGTGTTTCTTTATCAGCAGTCGGCACTTCCTGTGGTCGACTCCTCCACAGATTCATCTTTCTCCCTCTTTCGTACGTTATTTCTCCCATTCACTTCCTTCCATCAGTGTGACCAAAATAACAGGAATCTTGTCCAGATAACACAGAAATACACACAGGAACACACACATTCGTGCTCCGAGGACAGATGCGATGATAAATCTCAGTACTCCGAGGTCAGTTAGCGGTCAGTATGTGTGTGTGTGATTGTGAGTGGAGTCATACTGTATCTGTCTGGACATTAGCGGGCCAATCGAGAATTAATTGTTCTACTCTACTTCCAGAGGCTTCGTCTCTCTTGTTCTCTCACATTATTTCTCTCTCTTGTTGACAGAGCTGAAGAATGAGATTGGGGGGGGGGGGGGGGGGGATGTGTGTGTGTCTGGTTGGTGTTAAAGTGTAGTTTAAGTAGGAGGCTGCACATTTTTTTAAGCTGGCAGTAGATACGTGTGTGTACGTGCATTTTTTTTGTGCGAGTGTGTAAGGGGTGTGTATTGTCTGTACAGCCGCAGCGCCTGCTCATCACCTCAAGCCCCGCGGGCCTCCGGCTCCTTGGGTGGTCTGGCACACACTCAGGATTGTGTGTATATGTGTGTCTCTGTGTGTGTGTGTGTGTGTGTAGTGGTCTGGCAACTACGCAAGATCCAGATTGTACTCCGGGCAGGGCCCCAACCTAACCCAACCCCCACCCTCTGCTCCAGTGCACCACCTTCAAATACTTAACCACAACACTGCACTGGCTTCTATTACACACACTCACACACACACACACACACACACACACACACACACACACACACACACACACACACACACACACACGCCTCACTTTTTCTTTGCATACTCAGTGTTTTTGTTCTGAAAGGAATTGAAAATGTGTTGAAAGGCAGCTTTTTCCTCAACACCAGCTTATTCAGATTGTGTTATTTCAAGGTATATTTAACGCCTCCCAGTGTTTGTGTTAAAAGTCAATAATTCTTTGAGACCGACAGCTTCAATCATACAGCTACCCAATTATTTTTCCAATATGGAACTTGCATGTATGGAGATGCAGGAATAATTACTTAGAAATAAATTTCATTACATTTAATTGTGTTTTTATCTCAGGGTTTGAAGTTTTGTCCTGTAAAAAGTCTACTTGTCTTTTGCTTCTGTTGGATTTTAATTTAATTTATTCACCTTTTTGAAGCCCCAGCTGCTTTAGATTTTAGCCCTTTGTACACAGAGAACCTGTAATACTGCTGCAAGAAAGACTTAATTACTCCAGCTTTGCTTTCTAACACAAAACCAAAAAATGCTGCCCCTGGGTTTGGTATTAAAACCCTAAAGAAGAAGCCTGATAATTATGACACAACTGCGTTTAGTGTGACATTCAACTGCTGTCGGCACTTTCTAAAAAACTACAAAACATGGCAATAACAAGAATTTATAGTACCTGTTAAATGGCGGTGGATCTCATCCTCTGCTCGGAGGGAAGCTCACAGACCTCATTGTCCTCCCTGTTTGTGTACATTTTTGGTTTCTGTTCTTCTTTGAGTTAGCTACTAACTGCTGTTAGCTGGTGGTGGTGGGTCCTGGTGGTTGGTAGTACACATAACACATAATCAAAACAGACATTGGTTCAGCTCTGTTGCTACCTCCGCCGCCCGCTTAAAAGCAATACCACTCTGTTCCCTTATTGCATGTTCGTACTTTTTATACCGAACATTGAGGCCGCACTGTGTACAATTTATTAAAAATCAATCGACAGCCCAAGTCTTTTATTTAAAGCAACTTTTCTCTTAAATAACAGAATGTTTTCTGCATTTCTTGCAGGCTGCAGTGGTGGTGGTGTTTAATTTTGCCATGGTGCTGCTCATCTTCCCCGCCATTCTCAGCATGGACCTCTACCGACGGGAAGACAGACGTTTCGACATTTTCTGCTGCTTCTACAGGTGTGCACCCACACATAAAGGAATAAACAAAGAACTTCTTTCATTTCTGATGAACGTTATTGCTCTTCCAGTTATTAATTCCCTTCTTTTAAGTTTTCCTCTGATCTCTGATCTGAGAATGAATAACCTTAAGACACAGTTATCTCTGAGATATGTTCACCTTAATCCCCCACAGTCACAGCCTAATTACTGCTTAAGTTGTCTGTTTCTGTCTGGCTGCTTGGTTGTTTGACTGCCTGTTTATCTGTCACAGTCTTTATTAAACTTAGCCAGTCTGCCTGCCAGTCTGGGCATGCTCGTTGGCACAGCAATCATACAGATGTGCACACACACTATTAAATTTCCTCACTGGGTTTCAGCTCTATATTTCATGCAGAGCGAAAGGGGAGATCAGCAATAACATGGGGTTGATATAAGATTTTTAACAGATTTAATGCTGTTAATCTTAAAAGTACATAGTACATTTTTCTGCAGAGACCTTTCTAGAATACCATAACCGTGACAGTTTCAATGTTAGAAACCATTTCACAACATCGGATGTATCTGTCCATAGTCTGACATTAATTCTCCGTCTTTATCTCTTCAGTCCATGTGCCAACCGTGTGATCCAGATTGAGCCTAATGCGTACCTGGACAGAGCAGACGGGAGTCGCTACAGCCCTCCCCCATCCTATCGCACCCCTCCTCCATCATACCGAACGCCTCCCCCGAGCTACAGCAGCCCCCCTCCTTCTTACAGCAGCCATGGCTTTGCCCAGCAGACCCAAATCACCATGCAGTCCACAGTGCAGCTCAGGACAGAGTACGACCCCCGGACTCAGGCCTTCTACACCACAGCCGAGCCCAGGTCCCAGATCTCTGTGCAGCCCATGAATGCAGCTCCGACTCGGGGAAACCCTAATAATGACTATTACAGTAGCAGCAGCAGTGATCACAGCAACCTCAACAACAACAACAGTGGCAGCCGAAGTAATGGGGGGTCTCGGGGTTCTGCTACCTTCTCCCATCATCACCCTGCACCTGCTGCCCCAACTTCAAGTGCTAGCTCAGCTCCTCAGGGTGATGCGGCCTCATCAGCTGGCCAGGGTCCAGAGAACAACAGCTCCACACGGGACCTGCTGTCCCAGTTCGGTGAAGGCTCGTTAGGCCTGCGCTGCCTTGAGCCTCCCTGCTCCCGCTGGACTTTGTCCTCTTTTGCTGAGAGGCACTATGCTCCATTCCTTCTGCAGCCCACCACTAAGGTGAGTTAAGTTTTTCTGTTTGTTATGGCAGAAAATAGAGAAAGAGGGGAAAAGCTTCTGTGTGAGGTAAGAGCATGCTTGTGCTGACTCACCGTGGTGATAATTTGAAAGGGAGGGTTAGTCACTGAAGTGAATAGTGGGAGGAAATCTGGGGTGGAGGTTGTGGTCATGTCCTATCTGAGTCACTTACCCACACACACACACACACAAACACACACACAGAGTCTGACCTCAGTGTAGTGGGTGGCCAGTCGTCTGAAATCCCTCCAGAACTGAAATCATCTAGTGGCCTGCACTTGACATTATGAGAAAATCCTAGTCTTTTCATCACACTGTCAGATGTTTCTTCATATTGCCAAATTGCTTCATGCTCTCCGCTGATGCCTTAATCCAGTACTCCCATTAATGCTGAATGACTTAAAGGAAAATTCTGGTTTATTACAACCTGCATCTTATTTTTGGCCATGATGGCAACTTTGCTGCATGAAACTGTTTGCACACAGTCTGTCGAGGTTGAACTCGGAAGTTTACAACATAAAATTTGGATAATAATTCTATCGTTAGCCTTTGTTTTTCTTCCAAATAAGTTTGGCTAACCTAAGAGTTTATTTAAACCCTGTAAGATGATCACTGCACATGTTTCCTGCCATATCAAAAGATATTTCTGCAGTGTTTTAGCAGTTAAATGTAGACTTTATTTTTACTGGCAAGTTTGCTGGCAATTCCTCCTGTAAACTCTTGGAATATGTTGCTAACATCCACCTCTTCACTCATTATGAATATGCAATATTTTTTTTCAGGAACACTGTGTAAGAGTTAGGGGGATTTAGTGGCATCAAGCAGTGAGGATTTCAGATTGCAACCAGCTGAAACTTCTCCTGGTTGGAATTCCTTCATTGTTCATTTTTCAGGAGGTTTTTATCTGCAGCTGTCTCTTCCTTTCCAAAACAAACCGACCAGGTAATTAAACCACTGAATATACCAGTTTCACATTACAAATAAGTATTTCTCCAGTGCCTTTCAGCTCACCACAGATGGGCTGCAAGCCCAGCACCTGACAATGTGTGCTCACCTCTTCTTTTTTATAACTTAAGACCGAGATGTTCAGGAGGATTTCACCAAGAGCTCAATTTTCTGCAGAGGTCTCTGCCTCTCTAAAGCAAACCAATCAAGAGATTTAAACCGGTAAAAAAAACACTGAATAAAGCAGTTTAATGAAATTTAAATGACCCGATCTAGAGCCAGTGCTTGGTTTGACAGTTCTGGGCTACTGTAGAAACATTGCGGTACAACATGTGTGATCTCCATGGATGAGGAGCCACTTCCTGAGTAGATATTAATGATTCATTCTAAATTAACAAAAAAACAAAAGGACAGTGTTTATTTTCAGGTGTTTATACACTAAAGAAACATAACTACTGTATCATATTCCATTTTGACCAATATAACCCCTTAATCCTACATGGTGGTCCTTTGGCAGTAATTAGTGCAAGCTGAAGCTGTCTTACCATCTGTCTGCAGTGACTCGATTGATGAGGCTCCATCTTCGTCCCTCTCTTTCCAGGTGGTTGTGATTGTGCTCTTCCTCTGCCTGCTGGGAGTCAGTCTATACGGGACCACCCAGGTGAGGGATGGCCTGGAGCTGACGGACATCGTGCCCAGAGAAACCAGCGAGTACGATTTCATCGGTGCCCAGTTCAAGTTCTTCTCCTTCTACAACATGTACGTGGTGACGCAGCGGGCTGATTACGCCCAGAAACAGCCTCTGCTGCACCAGCTCCACCAGAGGTTTCACACAGTTCGCTACGTGCTGAAGGAGGACAATGGACAGCTGCCTCGCATGTGGCTTCACTACTTCAGGGAGTGGCTGCAAGGTAAAATCAAGCTCAGATATGTTATAACCAGTCCAAATTGACCAAGAAATAAACTCTGCGCGGGTCAGATGTAGCAGTATGAATCACAGTCAGTGCTAGATCACTTATATTTCACCCTGACACTGATGTCACAGATGATTTTGTTATTAATGCCTCATTTAACAGCACTATTCAAAATAGTTCAGGCATGGGAATAATTTACTTTCTCATGAAACAGTTTTGAGATCATGATTTTCTGCTGTGTTTTGACATGAATCTGCAGGAAACAAGATGTTGGGCTTGAGTTCAGAAGTAGGCGGGATTGCAAAATGGACACTGACAGTAGCCTGATTAAAATCACTTGTGTTGTCCATAAGTGCGGTTGATGGAGGAGGACGAAGTGGGAGGCCATGTTTTTACACTTGGCCTTAGGCTTATACAGTATGTGGAGGCTTTGGCAGTAGAGAAAGTTGCAGTTCTGTTAGCAGTACAAACTGACACTCAAATACACTCATCCAGCTCATATTTGTACTGCTCCTGCTAGTTTTTGGAATTTTAGATAAAATTTTATTACTCAAAAATCTGAAATATTTATTGGCACATAACACGCACAGCACAGCACCTTTAGTTTTATGGGACCTTAAATTAAATTTGTATCATGGCAGGATTTACTTTTGCAGAATTGGCAGCCACTGTGCCACTGAACAAGAATATTATCTCTCACATGTCAACCCCAAAATCTGGGAATGGTTCATTTCCAGTGAGGAAGCACACTCACTGGCTTGCCCGTGACGATAAAACACATTGTGTGAGTCTGTGTGTGAGCCGGCTGGGAGCCACACAGAGAGTGTGTGGGTGAGAGAGAGAGAGAGAACTGTGTCTGATATTGCTCTCTGCAATGGTGGGACAAATTGGAGCCAGACAGGCCAAGGAACGAGACCCAAAACAACATCTCCCACAGACGGACCACAGCATGGGCCTTGGGGGAGAGCCGAGAGGAGGGGAGTGATACACATATGGATTAGAGAGTAGTATAGAATAGGGAGACACATGGTACTGATATATTCCCTAATGATGGCTTTGAATCAAAAGCAGCAGATTTTAGGCTTTTGAAGTCTTGTTTGGTGGTTGAGAATGGAACAGAGTTATCATATTAAATCAATCAGGCTTATTATAGGGTTAGGGTTAGGTTGCAGTGTTGTGTTAGATTGTCTTGTACTGTGCTGGGTTGTTATGTGTTGTGTTTCCTTTGAACTGGGCTTTATGTGAGTGTGTTGCAAAGGAAGAATGAAGATAACAGGGCATGTAACCTTTTAAAACATCCACGTCTAACCAATCTGTCTTGTTGTGGTTTCCTGAAGGTCTCCAGCAGGCGTTTGACAAGGACTGGGAGGCCGGCCGCATCACCGCCACCAGCTATAGAAATGGCTCTGATGATGGCGTCCTGGCGTACAAGCTTTTGGTGCAGACAGGACGCAGAGACAAGCCCATCAACTTCAACCTGGTACGTTCAGGATCTCAGCCCACATCACTTATTCAACTATTAAAATTGATTCAAAGATAGATATAACTGCAATCCAAGGACTGACATCAGTATAAAGGTTTTGTCCTGTTGTTTGTGCGTGAATGTCTGTATGTTTTGTCATATGTGAATGGGGCCTGAAGAGCCACACCCGGCATAAGAACTGCCTCTCTATCCGTCTTTTTCTCTTTCTCTCTGTGTCTGTCTTCATCTTCTCTCTATGATGACTTTACCGAGCCCAGGAATTTAAAGCTCTCACTGGGGCTGCAGCCTGCCTCTGAAAAACCTATTAACTCTTTATTTAAACCATTTGTCCCACTTGGTAGTTCTGCGTGTGTGATGCACATGCATGCAGAGCCTTGACAGTGAAATATCTTCCCTCCACATCAAGCCTTTTAGTTTGACACTTTGTTAGTGATCCCAGACATAGTTCATAGTATGAGAAGTTGGAAGGCTGAAAGAAATCAATGCACGACAAAACAACTCATGCAGACCCTGAGGTCTATAAATAATTTGATTGGATTCTGTAGCCCTGTGGTAAAACATAATTCAAATTGAACTGAAGTGGATTTTTTATAACATATTTGCATATTTGTTGCATATTCTGACAAATGACAAATTGAGCTATTTGGCCTCACTTTGCAGCTTGACGTTAAAATAAATTATTCACTAAATGTAGAGGACAAACTGCTTCTTTACACTCTGCTTAATTCAATACTCCACACCACCATGCAAAAATAGCAGATGATGTATACTGCAACAAAGAATTGTGAGTATTTTGGGTAGAAAAGCATCAAGATTTTATCAAAAAAGTCAAGCATTTGGAAGAGTTTCAAAATTGACCAATATGACCAATTTTCAAACTGATATGCAAGTGCCAGATATGCAAATCATGCACATCACCTGAAAACTGTAAAAAAAAAAAAACAGCTTAGCCATCTTGCAAGGAATTATTTTTTCTTGCTGTTATGGCGAATGTTACTGCAACATGCATGCTTAGAAAGTAACTAATTGTCAAATTATTTTTGATGCACTGAGTGTAAACTAGTCCAAAAAAAGTCCAACTTAATGTCCTTGTCTCTCATAAATCATCCCACCCCTACATAAGCTTTGACTAATTATGAATATTTCTCACTGAAGCTTCAATGCCCAAAAAATAGCATTTTGGGGCAGTCTTAATACTGTAAACACTGCTATACTGTAAATGCTAGCGTATGCATCAGAGGTTGTTACCTTCTTCTAACAAACTCCATTTCAGCTGTTGAAGTGAGCCCAGTGTCCACTGTGGAACTGGAGGAGAGTTTGACACCCAACAATGACATAAGTCAAACTAGTGAGCCACTCAGGTCTCAGAGGGGGGTCCAGCAAAAACTTGCTCAGCTTCGGTGGGGCATTGCAGGCTGTTTTTAGTTTAGTGCCACCTCCAAAAATCACACATAGATGCATGGTTGCATTCTTTGCCAGGAAACAGCAGAAAACAGAAGATAAAGAAGTGGAGAAATATAAAAACAACATTCTTGCCCCGGATTCCTGAAAACTCCAAACACAAAACAAACCAGGTCCTTTTCAACATTAAGATCATTTTCCTTAAAGACACATAATTTGAAATATAGCTCTGCTGTTTCTTGTGTGTGCATCTGTGTTCAGGTTGTGCAATATGAAAGCTATTTCTCCCCTCTACTGTTAGCTGTTTGGCTTTTGTATTTCTCCTATCCATTTAGCTGTATTGCAGCAGCATACTACTCTTCCCATCCCTTCTACTAGCCTTGCAGGAAGCAGAGGCGGGCCTGGTGTGCGGCCCTGTGACATCACTTCCTGTGCCTGTGAGGGAAGTGTATTTGCCGTGAGGCGAGGGGGCCGCCAGCAGAGCTGCCTGGGCTTCCCGTGACAGCTTGAAGACATACAGTTGTTGCGTATCCCGCTGTTAAATTCAATCCAGATCCTCTGGAATCCGGCTCTCTGTCTTGCCCTCTCTCTCTCTCTCTCTCTCTGTCTCTCTCTCTCTCTCTCTCTCTCTCTCCTTCACTAACTCCTGCTCGCACTACCACTCTTGCTCTCTCTCTGTCAGTCCCTTCCTCCCTCCCTTTCCCTCCCTCTGTGCTACACTGCTGTGTCCTCTTTCAATGAGGGGAGCTGAAACACGTGGTTTCTTTGAGGCAGCTCTGTGTGTGCATTTGTATGTTTTGAGTGTGTGTTCTGCTCTTGTCTGCTGTGCGTGCACTTACAGCAGTAGCTGTTTTTTGTGTCTCAAAATGAGGACCAGATCTTTTCCAGCCCTGGCAAATTGCAAAGCTAGATGTTTTATTTTGATATGCCACTCTATGGATCTTTGCAGAGGTGTTCTGGCTTTGATCTGCTGCTGCTAACATTTCCCTCTGTGCTGGGCGACCATTCGTTCCTTATGGCTGGAAGTCAAATGGAAGCTGGTTGTCTGTGCACGTTTGTTTGTGTATGTGTGTGTGTGTGTGTGTGTGTGTGTGTGTGTGTGTGTGTGTGTGTGTGTGTGTGTGTGTGTGTGAAAGTAAGGCAATAGAAAGAATAAGCACTGGAGAGCGTAGACAGAAGGAAGTGGGTATGGAGAGAAGGAGGAGGTGGAAAGTTTCAAAGTGCTAAGGAAGGCCACACTAATGCTATCAAGAGCTCTTTTCTTCTCAAGGCCGGGTTGGTCTATGGCGCCGGGCATTCTGGGTACCCGTAGGGGTCAGGAGAAGCAAGTGTGAGCAACATTTGTACAGATGTTGTGTTATTTTTATAGCTCTACTCCATTTGCTGGGTGGCATTTCCTTCAGTGTTAACAACCAGGTTAACTGCACACAGACGCGCTCAGGGACTCCAGCCAATTTTTTTATTGTTACGCTAACTCAAGCAATTTTTCTCTCCCCACCCCCCATCACAAAAAACTCTGCTCCTTTCTTCATCCACCTAACCCCATGAGTCCAGCTTCACCCCTAAAGCTCTCCCTGCCTCAGTGAAGGAGGGATTTATGGTTCCTAGAAGGGAGAGTGGCAGAGCGGTGTGCAGTAATGGTTTTACCTCTCAGGAGGAAGCAATGCTAGGCTACACTACTCTGGTTCCACATGGGAGGACGAAAATAATGGCCCCAAGTAAGACAGTCATTCTTGTCTAACTGCTGACCACAGTCGTCACAGCAAATGACACAGACTGAAACAGAAACTTTGTAACACATTTTTTAATCACCCGCCTCCAGGTTCTTACAACTTCATTGACTACAGTGTGAAGGAACCCAAGCTAGCAATGTTACTGGAGTTAGTAGTTTTGACAGCGTACCTTGGTAGTGCTCTAAGCTACAGTATATGCCGAGGTCGGCATGCTGTCCTTGTCCCAGTATACAAGCACCAAGGAAGAATCGATTTATTGATGGAAGTATATCCGACTCTGCCATAGCAGGTGGCGATATGCCCTTTTTCAGCGGGTTGCACTAAACCTATTCTTTTATACAGTCTATGATATAGACCGCATAGCAATCACAGCTGTTTATTTTTAATAACTTAAGGTTAAAAAACCGCTGCATCACATACATATAATCAAACGGCACTGAGTAAAATCTGGCTTCACTGATTAGTTTTAAGCCGCCTAAAAAAAGCTTGTATCAGTCCAGTTAAAGTCTGTTCATTGACCTAAAGCGTAGTTTGCACAAGGACAGAAAGCCAAAACGCATAGAAAGGGCCATTTTCAAATATACCTGTGTACTTGTCAAGAAGTCTGAGGTTTCGTCTTCTAAGCACCATGAACGGCAATTCCACCACTACTTGTTGAGATACAGTATATTCAGTCTCGACCAACCTGCCAACATACCATCAGGTGGACAATGCCTTCCTTAGAGCTGCTAGCATGGCCAAAAAACATTAATCATGTTGCTGCTTATTCATTTTACTCAGCTTTCAGCAACACAGCAACAGCACAGGAACCAAAATGGAACCAGATTAGAGTTTGTCTCATACAACAAATATTAATACACTGGTACATTTCCCAATATTACAATTAAGACTTGATATATTCATCTTCCACAGCTGCTTCTCAACAGAAAACTGCTGCAAGGCCTCCTTCATAAATTTATTCAGAGTGGTCAGGACATTGGGCCTGAGGTTGGCCAGCCAATATCTACTGTATGTAAAGGGAGAAGCTGATTCAACATTTTCCATGTTTTAATGTGGCATGATAATTCTGGGAAGCTGTGATGAGAAGTACGGGAATTTTCAGAAAGGCGACCAGTGTTTGACTTGTTGATTTTTCTTTGGTTGGAAAGAGAGAGGCACTAATATTTGACTCTTATTTTGAAAGCTGCTCCGTTCTCGTGCACTCATGCATGTGTGTAAGCATTTCTGTGGTCAGCTCACCTGTAGAATGTTTTGGTTAAACATGTCCTATTTCCACAATACCTTTTCGTGTCCAATGTATACTTAACGGCCGCACCATGATTTCCTTCGCAAGCTCCACCTGATTTTTTGTCCTTAATTGCACTTTTCCATTTGCTTAATAGTCCAAATTTGGCTTAACCCAATGCAAATTTAGATGCATGCAAGTATCTGTCTGAATGTTTTAGGAGATTAAAAAAAATGTGGTACCATAATTAATCCTCTCCTTTCTGCATTTTGTAGCTTACCCGTCAGAGGCTTGTGGATGCAGATGGGATCATCAACCCCGGGGCTTTCTACATCTACCTAACTGCCTGGGTCAGCAATGATCCTGTGGCATATGCTGCCTCACAGGCCAACATTCGCCCACACCCTCCTGAGTGGCTCCACGACCGTACCGACTCCATGCCCGAGACACGCCTCAGCAGTAAGTCAGCATGTCCACAAAATGTGCTAGAATTAAAAACAGGAAGCCTTACGGTGTAATAGAATGAAGTTCTGCTTCGACGCAAGGAAGGAAACTTCAATAATAATGTTTGCTCCTACAAATGAAGCTAATTTAAAATGTTAAAGTTCATACCTGCTGCACGGTACAGTTGAACAAATTGCATTTACTGAAATTGTAAGCCAGACTTTTGTGGGGCTCATTGGTCTCGGCTGCCACTTTTTTTTCTTTAGGTTCCATGAGGCGGCTGCTACATGTGAGCAGTGTTTACCTCTTGTGGTTTGAGTTATTGCTCCTTGTCTGCCTCTTAGCTTTAAGTGAGGTAGTAGACTTTACTGTACCACTGCGGTGTGTGTGCGTTTGTGTATGTGCGAGCTCAGGTTGCAAGGCTGAGGACCAAGACACGGCTCACTGTGGTTCTTCTAATGGTGCCTGTGGTGAATGCTATAATCCTGGCTACCATGGGGCCCTAGCATTATCCACACACACACACAGACACACAGACACACACACACACACACACACACACACACACACAGATTATTAAAACTCAGTGACCCCAAACACTACACACACCCTGTTCTCATTTCCCTACCACACACACAGACTGTAACTCACATAAAAAAGTACAGTCATGTTGTTGTTTGATTCTAGCCTGTGATTTGGTGCACGTCAGGAAGTGCACCACGGGGGAGGAAAATGATTGGATAACAAGGAGAGACTGGGTTTGGGTGGGAAGCACAATTGGATAACAAGCAGGAAGTCCTTTACGGGGGGGAATATGATTGGATAAGCAGCGTGAAGTGCTTGGCTGTGCGGGAGCCCCCCGGAGCAGATCTCTGCTGGCCAAAAGCCAACTGGTGTCCTGATGGAAATTTATAGTTGAGATTATAACGGGCCAAACCATGTTAGCAAGTGCTCCTGTCTGACCCTGCAGGCACTGTGGAATATACACACTCACACCAACACCAGACAGTCCAAAACGTGTATTTTTATAAGACAAAAGAGATAGTTAGTTAGATGTGGAGTTGCAGGGTAAATCTTTGGATCTGCCACATGCGGCAATGTGTTCTTAATTACACTGCAATGAATGCACTGTTTTGACAGCCCCAAATATGACTTCATAGCAGAGTGACAGACAGGTATGCGTGTTTATGCATCTATATTATGCTTTATGTGGCAGTGCTAAGTTTAGGGTGTGGTAATGGCGGTGATTCTGACATTGTAATTACCGTGAATCAACGTTTGCTCTGACACTCTGCTGTGTCTGGAACTGATAGGCCCTCATTAGCCAGGCTGGGCCACAGACCGGCTGGGCCTGAGTCAATGGAGCTCTGTTTCACGCTGCTCCGCCCACCCCCACCACACACACACACACACACTCACCCCACAGATGTAGCTGCTCTTGGAACAAGGTTGGATTAGGGAGGGAAAGCCTTGATATTGGTGGTTTGGCAGAAGAGTCAAGATTATTTCTGCAGATACACAAAATGATCAGAACATAATGCTGGTTAATCAGATTAGACAAATATCATCTGCAGATGTTATCATTGCCATTGTTGATGATTCTGATCACTTCCCTAATGTCCCTTAGAAATCTTTTTCTCTGAATTGATTGTCATCAGCTCACAGGGTTGTGTGGCCTCTGCCTCCAAGTGCAAAATCATCATCAACTGCTGCATGGGGGTCCAAAAAAATATGTTTTAAGTTATGTCTTTTTTCATTTCCAACAAATTGACCTTCCTCTCATTCTCCTCCCGTCCAGTCCCGGCTGCTGAGCCCATCGAATACGCACAGTTCCCCTTCTACCTCAACGGGCTCCGGGAGACGCCGCAGTTTGTGGAGGCCATCGAGAGCGTGCGGGCTATCTGCAGCAACTACAGTCGACAAGGCCTACCCTCCTACCCCAACGGCTACCCTTTCCTGTTCTGGGAACAGTACGTCAGTCTTCGCCACTGGCTTCTGCTGTCCATCAGTGTCGTGCTCGCCTGCACCTTTCTGGTTTGCGCCCTCTTTCTGCTCAACCCATGGACCGCCGGCATCATAGTGAGTGTTGGAGAAAACAAACAGAAAATAGACACAGTCCTATAAATACTAGGTTGATCTATAGAAATATGAATTAAAAGGTTTTTTTTTTATCAAAGGATGAACCCCATTCAATGCACCATCTTGTTTTCAAGGGAGTCCTGAGGCACAAAACGTGGAAATTAACACACATTCAAGTGCATAAGTAATAATGATGATAATAAATGAAACAATTCAACAACTAAAAACAATGAACACAGTAACATTAACAAGGACATACACATAAGGGCTCTCCCATCCCCCAAACCACACATTTGTTGCAGGTAGGGTTGCACTAATATACTAGTTTTATGAAAAACAGAGTTGTCATACTGTGTACATTTGCTTATTTACAGTATTGAGAATTCACAACATGCATATATCCATAAGATTAAAAAAAACATGTTCCTGCTCACTCTTTGTTACCTACTTTTAATTATATCTCACTAGTTTGAGGAGCTGCAGTGATTAATTATATTTAATTTATTTTATTTGTGTCATTTTTAAGGAAAATGTCCAAATTGTCTGATCCATTTTGTTAAATGGGAATATTGGCTGTTCTCTTCACTCCTCTATGACAGTAAACTGAATATCTTTGGGTTGCGGACAGACATTTTAGGATGTGTTCTTGGGCTTTAGGAAACACTGATTGACATTCACCATTTTGTGATATTTTAAAGACAAGCAAAAATCACTTAATCAAGAAAATATTTGGCAGCTCTACTTGTTTGGGTATGTTACACACAGGCCCACGTTTTAACATAAAGAGGCAGAAACCCCCAATTTTCATTTATTAAAAAAACCTGTTTCCTGCTCTCCACCCTTTATTTCCTGGTTTCTCTGTGTGGTCCAGAAGGCATCTCAGAGAAGACAGACTCAAAAAGGCAGAAGGGGCTGCTGTGTGTTATTGTAGCCCCAGTCACCGGTGTTTATCTTGTGCTGTTTTGTCAGGGCCCGTCTGTTTAGTCTAGTCCAACACTCCCAGACACCGACGCTGAAATACATGGGGAGAGGACACAAAGTTGCTCAGACAACTTGCTCCCACTCTAAACCTGTAAAAAATTAGATTTTATTTCTACCCTCCACACTCTCCCCCTCCTCTCACTGGAGGAGTTTCCAAGGAAACACACATTCACATACACAAACACACACGTTGAAACATGTATATACTTGCGCACATACAGTACGAACATGTAAACACGCAGGTACATAACTCACACAGAAACACATACACAGGGCACTCTGGTTTTTCTCTCTGGTGGGTTGTATTTTACGATAGGCAGTGGCCAGGCCACCCGAACCCTTAAAAGAAAGGGGGAGGAGACCTCATGTTCATCCTTTAGGCTTTACTAGCAGGATCAAACGACGAGTTATGGAGAGGCGTCAAGTTTAACCATTTGCTTTGTCCAGGACCAGACCACCACCAGCCCGACAACGTCAAACCCTCAACCTTAAGCTCTTTCAAACCCTCTTAGCTATTTGCCCTGAAATCCATCTTAACCACATGGACAGGCTTGTTTTAAACCCTGTGTCTTGTGTTTTGATTTATACTGATGTTTGTAATCCACTTGGAACTGATTTGTGTTCACACTTGGCATCAGAATAGGTCACATCTCACTTGTGATCTAGTTTTGCTTCCTGCTCTCATCTGATGTTTTATCTGTGGGAAAACTGTGACTTCACAGAAGAAAATACAACTAGACACTTAAAAATCTTGCCTGAATTGTCTGTCACATGATATTTATAAAGTCTACTAACTCTTAAAAGACTAAAAATAGCCTAGAAGAGTTACAAGTTTAATTCTCTTAAAGTTTCTGAATGTGATCAAGATGAAGTGTTTTCTCAAAAATTCCGTCCACTTTTGATCGGATGACTGAAGATGCACTGAGGTCTAAAAGGTCAACACAGCCAGACACACACATACAACACACAACAATACACATACTCTGTGCTCGCTCACTGTATATGCACACATACACACAGCTCCCTCCCCTGCCCACCTCAGCCCTCTTCAAAGGATTTGGGCCCCATGTAACCCGACGCCTGTCAGCTGATAATGGCATTTACTCCCAGCTTCTGTCCCACTTTGCACTGGAGTCTCTACACACACACTAACACACATATTTCACCCACATGTATGATTACTACTTAACACACCTTTATAAGTTAACTCACACATATCATCCTCATGTATTATTGCCCTTCATCTGTCTTGCGTGACATTCATTATGTACAGTAATAGCGCGGAGTAATAGTTTTTTTATTATAGACCAATTAAGTAGAAGATTTCCATCTACGGTCATTTGATCTGCTGTGCTTACATATATTGTTCAGCTCTTTCTCCTGAAGAATGTGTATTGTACTAATAGACACTTTGGATAGAAAATAGTATTATTATTATTTTCTTTTGGGCTCACCACACAGAAGAGCAAAATGCATTTGTGGCATAAAAATGCAGAAACCATTTAAATTTTCTTTAAAAAGAAGACAGATATTAAGCAACATACGATGCTTGCAAAGACTGGTTTATACAGATTAACGTCTTGTGAGTAATTGGTATTTTTCCTTAATATATTTTAAGGTATTTGTCCTCAACAGAACAAACTGAAACCATGAGACACTTAACTACACAAATGTGCTTTTTTAAATTTTGCATTGTGTATGTGGCCTGCAACATTGCAATTCAAAGCACTCCACATAAAACATAAAAAACATTGGGGAAAAACTGCAACACACATAATTAAAGGGAATTCAAATACAGTTAAAACAGTCATTCAAGAGCAAGATGGCAGAAAATAAAAACAAGCTAAAATAGAAAATGACAGGTAAAAATACAAGAATAAAAGTTAAAGTGCAGTGCAAGAGATTAATGATTTTTTTTATTCAATACAAGGTAGCAGCAAACCTAAGTCTTCAGCGTAAACTAATCTGCACTATGTTTGACTTTATGTGTAAAATCGCTTTTTAGATTCATATTCATCAACCACCTTCTTTTCTAACAGAAGCTCATCCTTTTCCCTTCAGGTGTTGGTGCTTTCTCTCATGACTGTGGAGCTGTTTGGCTTCATGGGGCTAATGGGAATCAAGCTGAGCGCGGTCCCTGTGGTCATTCTCATCGCCTCTGTGGGCATTGGAGTGGAGTTCACCGTTCATGTGGCTCTGGTAGGCATGATGAAACAAACAAAAAAATGATTTTTTCCAAAGATTGAAGTCCTCACTTTGTCAACAATAACATGGTTTTGGAGTCTTTGATCCCCTTGAGGAAGAGATATGAATTATGTGTTTGTGTGTGTGTGTTGTAGGCGTTCCTGACAGCCATAGGGGATCGTCACAAGCGGGCCGTGCTGGCGTTGGAGCACATGTTTGCCCCGGTGCTCGATGGAGCCTTTTCCACCTTATTGGGTGTCTTAATGCTCGCTGGCTCTGAGTTCGACTTCATCGTCAGGTGAGGACACACATCAAACCCTTTGAGAAAGTGCTACGTTCACTAACTGAATATTTCAGCTCGTACAAAGGTTATCGCCTGGTGTCTGTGTGGCGTCAGTAGACCGTTGAGACCGTGCCTCAACCTGTATGTCACACAGGAATCTACCTGAGCCACCAATCATGCATGAAGGCTCCTTGCTTTCTTCCTCTGTCCCCTCTCTCAGTCTCTTTCTCGTCTTCCACCCGCATCTCCCCCTCTGTAAACCTCATCTCTTTCCCAGCTACTGGTGACATACCTGTTTTTTTGTCCATTTCTGGGGGCTTGCTCTCCAAGAAACTCCATAAACAAGGCCTTTATCTTTCTCCACCCGCCTCTCCCCTTGTGTCTTTTCTTTCATCCTCCTCTTCTTCCCCTCAGTGTCTCTCATGCCTGACATTTTAGGAGAAACCAGGGGAAGGATGGAGAGTTGAAGGTCAGGAGAAAGAGGAGGAGGTGGGGGGCTAGGAGGGGAGTAGATGGAGAGGCAAAGGGAAACAAAGTGAAAGAGAGTGAGGGGGAGAGAGAGCAGGAAAGTCCTCTGGCTTTTGTAATCTCCTTCAGCTAGTTTAACTGCCCTCGCTAGACATTTATAAGCATGGGAAGGAGTTACAGGGTGGGGGGGCAAGAGGGGAGTTGTGGAAAGACAGGAGAAGTGGAAATTAAAACCGACACTCTGTGGGGGCTCTGCGTCGGTGGCTCCTTTTGTGTGTGCACGCTCTTGTGAGTATTAGACAGAGAGGTGGCGACCAGCCGCCATACAAGGGAGGAAAATTAATGATTCTGTACATTCTCAAGCCGGGAGTATTATGAGAAGTTTCCAGTGAGCTCACTGAATAATTTAAAGTAGCTGTATGATTTGGTTGACCTGCTCCTTTAAGAAAAGGGAGCACTGGAGTCCATGTGATCTGCAAGCATGCAAACTCTTGTCATGTGCACAGACCTGCACTCGTGCATGCACACTCACACAATCACACACTGTCCCACTCATACACACACACACCAACCTGCTCCCTGACCTTGTAATCATGGGGGTCAATGATGGCGTGCCTGCACACACAGATACACACTCAGAGAGACACACACAAACAGACACACATACGCACACAAACACAGGGAGGCCTGTAGACCTTCTCTTCTCATCTCCAGTGGTGTGCTCTGGTTTCTGGCTCAGTCCCGGGCCTCCATTTAAAGGTTCTGCTGTTGTCTGAGCAAACAAAGCAGCGCCCCAAGACGGTGCAATAACAACAGGCCCGGCTCGTATTTTTCTGCTTGCGCCGAAAGAAATGTTTCCCTGGCTTTCCCCGTCAGCCCTGTGAATGTTTTCACTCTAAACAGCCCGGCAGGGCACTCAGCCTGGTATGTGGGCCGCACGCGTGCATGTGCAGATGTGTGTGCATATATGTGTATCCAAAGGTGACGTGGCGTTTACCCCTCCTGGTGCGTATAGACATGCTAACCGTAGTGATGACACAGTTATTTCAGTTCCACTTACAAAAACAGTTCTGATAATCTAATAAAGCAGATGAAGGATGGCTGGGTGGGATTTTAATATGGTATAGTGTGCATATTGTGTGTGTAGAGCTCTATTAGAGACCAAGTTAAAGGTCAAATCAGAGCTAGTTGATTTCCTGCCCCATTTTATTACCATTTTACCATTAAAGTTGGATTTGGAATATTCTCAAACGTTGTTGAACAAAAACTTCCGGCACAAGTTTTAATGCCATTGAAGGACTTCCTGTCAATGGAGTGCAAGAAAAAATAGCCGTGACAAAATCTGACCTTCTGAAAATAACCCATTTCATTTTTAAAAAATCGTACGTAATTGTTAAAAAGAAAATTGATTATAAGGGTCCGACCAACCAAGCCAACGGTTGAGGAAAAGTTGGCCAGCTGGTCAGTGTCGGGCCGTTGGTGAATATCTGTTGCCATAGTTTTTGTGGTGTATCCCGCACCATTGGCACTAGTCAGCCCTTGTTAGCTTTTTGACGGCTAATTCAGCAAGTTCAATTGATGTCTCGGACGGCTGAGCCCGTCAGTGAGTGAAATCCCTCTTATTGGTAGTTCAGCTCAATGCACTAGAAGATGAACTGAAATGAGGAAAACAAACTGCACTCATGAGGGCGTGAGATTAAAATAAACTTGTTATATGAGGACAGATTACGTTTTTTTAGTCAATGAGCTCTATAGCAAAATAGCTCACAGTAGTTGGTGTTATTGTTTGCTCACGCATTATATATATATATATATATATATATATATATATATATATATATATGCACTGTTTTTTTTCAACATTGGTCGTGGTGTTAATGTGTTAACTGGCTACTAGTGTCTCGAATCTTTCGTGTCAGTGTTGCACTTTATTTATTGTTTTTTGATGATGATGATGATGATTTCATTATATCAGCCATTATTCAAGTCCAAAAGTTTTTACAAATTAGCATTACTTACTTCCTAAACCAGGCCACCAGAAAGGTGATAAATAAACCTACAGTGCTGATTATGTGATTTATGTTCCTTTCTATTAAATAGTTTTCATAGGTCAGTGAATATAACAATACAGCCATAATAAATCAACTTTATATAGCCAGTGTCCTTCTCCATTTACCCAAGTGGTGCAAAAGCCAGGTACCTTTGATGAAAAAGTTTAGTTTACTATGATTGGATTTACCATTGGATTGCTAAAATGTGCACTGAGCTATATGAAATGAATTAAAAATTGAAAGTAACAACAACGGCACATAGTTGATTCTTCTGCATTCACAGGCCTGATTCAGAGGATGTATTTCTTTCAGTTACCCTGGAATTTATCAGCTGGTCTTATTGTAGTGGGCTCCACAAGGAAAGTGTGTGGAGTTACTTTATCTGTCTGCAGGCTAGATCCCGCTCTGCTCTGATTAGCTTCTCTGTTACCCCTGAGAGAAACTGACGTGAGAAACTGCATGTGAGAACGGGAGGCAACATACAGTATATCAAGGCTCCTATAAAACACTCCAGGCAAGATCTTATCAACTTTACATAATGAGAGCATTTATTTTCTATTAACTGAATTTACTATGTTTTGAAATATAACTCACATGGCCTAGTTTAGTGTGGAGCAGCAGGAGTGTGTGTCCTTACCACCAAATTATAATGGAGGCATTTTGCACATTTAGGAAGTTTCCATCCTGTTTGACAGTCAGACGCAGCATGCCAGTATTGTGAAGGTGAGGCCACCCATGTTGGGCAGACACGAAACAGCTCTCCTCACTCATGGCTCCTCTGTACAATGCTGACTGTCTTCCTGCACACACACACATTTGATATAAACACACACACACACACACACACACACACACACACACACACACACACACAGAGATTAGTTATGAATGTGCGTCTAGTTTGAGGCACAGCTGCAGAGCATACCAGCACATCTACACCTCGGTTAGCCCACTTAAACTTTAAACCCCCCCACCCACACACACAAACGGCATAGTCAAGAGTCAGGCGAAGGGGTTCATGGTTCATCAGTGTGTCCCTGATAACCTGAGAGCTTTCACTGGAGACTCAAGTGAGGAGGAAAGCCTTCCCTAATGAAGGGAGCTGGATTGCAGAGAGAAGAGGAGGGAGGGATTTAGAGTGGAGATTGGGGGGTCTTACCTGATACATTGGAGATTTAATTAGACTGAGGGGATTGTGGAGTGGCCGGGAATTTCACAGGGGCTTAGCTGGAAAGAAGGGAGAGAGAAGCGAGGCAGAGAAGAGGGAGAAAGAAATAAAGAGAGGGAGCGAGGGAGTCAAGGGAGGGGTGGCGCTCTGAGGGTCCCTTCTCTTCTTCCTAGACTAAATTGTTTAAATTCTATACCCTTCACTTCATTTGTTTGCTTCTCCCTCTCTTTTTTAGAGCCGAAGAGGAGAGAGAGGCCCTGTCCTCTTGTGCCCCCCCTCGAAGTTCCCCTCTCCCCCCTATTTTACCCTCCCCCTACCCCCCTCCACATTCCTTACTGCTTTGTTTTCTCCATGTTTGCTTATACACCACACACCCAAGAGAGAGTACCCTCGCCCCCAATCCCCCCCCCCTTCTTTTTTTCTTTCCTCCCGTGCCTTTGAATTAACCAGCTCTGGCTAATTATGCTTCCCCTTTCTTTTCTCTCTGCGGCGTCTTTAAGACTAACCCTGTTTGGCAGGACTTAGAAACACACAAGGTACATTTCTGTTTTGCTCCTCAAAACCACAGTGCATGCCTGCCTGTCTGTGGGGGGTTTATATATGTGTGTTTGTGTTTGGGGAGTGGCCGGGTGTCTTTGTGGAAGTATTATTTTGGGCGTGTGTAATGGTTGATCTTGCACATGTCTCCCCACGTCCAAACCTCTGTGGTTTGCACAGGTATTTTCTTTGTTTCCTGGCCTGCTCTGTTTCTCTTCTTGTCTGTCTGTGTTGGCCTGGGCAACTCTGTTTTTTTTTCGTTCCCATTTTGAAGTGTTATTGTATAAAAAATTTAAGAACGCAAGAGGAAAAACTTTTGCATGTAGTGTGTTTTCATCCTTACATGTTATGTTTAGTTTAAGTATTTCAAGTCAATGTTCAACTACTATGCTGTGTGCCTTTGTTGTGTTGCAGGTATTTCTTCGCAGTGTTGGCCATCCTAACAGTTCTTGGAGTTCTGAATGGACTGGTCCTTCTTCCAGTATTACTCTCATACTTCGGGCCATATCCAGAGGTAAGATCCTAAAAAATACAACTGCAGGAAAATTTAATATAAACCCCTTTACCACTACACAACAAAACCATCAGCACCTGATAGGGTTGCAGCGAAATACCGGTTTTAAGGTGTACTGTGATATAAAAGTTGCTGCTTATCATACTGTGAAAATTTGCAGCTGGATGGAGAACCTCTATTTAAGTTATTTTCAAAAGGGGGACTTTTTACACACACTTTCATTGAAGAAATGGTTTCAAGTCTTAATTACAGTAATAAAATTATAGTGATCTGTTCAACCAAAACTAACCCTTCTGTTTTCATTTCATTAACGGTCACTGTGACTGATAATAATAATAATAATAATAATAATAATAATTCTGTAATATCAATATTTTCTGAGACCGTTATCTTACCATGAAAATCTCGTACCGTTGCAACCCGAGCGTCTGCTAACATCTGGCCTTTTTATTTATTTCTAAAGGTTAAAATCAGTATTCACTTCCAGGTCAAATGACTTTGCAGTAGCTATTTATGGACTCCAGCTCCAAACAGTTCCCATCAGCATTGATCGAAATACAACATTTGGGTGGAAACTTTAATTTTAGCCCCTTTGCCGGTGTGATGTAATGATGGTCTGCCAGAAAAAAATGCCCGTCTCCACCCAAGAAGAATTAAAATTGGTTGAAAGTGAGAACGGGAGACTGAATAAGTAAGTGATTAAAATAGAGGTAACGACTGTGACATTTTCACTGGCCTCCATGCTGCTTTTTACTGTTTAAAAACCCATCTCTGGACTGCCCGTGACATTGAACATCATGCACCTGGAAAAATCAAAAAACAAACGCACATACATCCTCAACAGAGTCGTGTACACAGCTCTGTTCTACTGGTAATGGGGAAGGAGTCACTTATTTGTAACAGGTTTTCCCATGTTTAAAAAATCCACGTGCATGCTAATTTTGGTGAAAATAAGGGATTTGTTGACTAAAAAAAGTCAATTTTAAACGTCTCCTTCTTCTAACCTCCCAGGTGTCTCCGGTCGATGGACGAAGCCGGTTACCCACCCCATCCCCAGAGGCCCCTCCTCACGTGGTCCACTTCTCAGTCCGTCCTCACCACACCACTGCAGCCACTACCACCTCTGGTGCAGCTTCAGACTCATCAGACTCGGAGTACAGTTCAAACACCACAGTGTCCGGTATCAGTCAGGAGCTGCAGAACTACAACCTGCCCTCTCACAGAGGACAAACTCGAGCAGAGGAGCAGCAGTACCACCTCCAGACCAGCAGGGGCAGGGCAGCCAGGACAGAGGAGGAAAGGAGAGCAGGATCAGGACATAGGCGCTCAGCCAGACAGCCCAACCCTCCTGCATATACTGTGTCTTCGGTAAGAAAATATCTGTAGTAGTAGTAGTGCTGCATGAATGATTCTCTAATGGCACACATCGTCCTTTGTCATATTATAGAAATAAATACCTTTTTATCTCACTCTACAGTCCTCTCAGGGTTGTGATTCTGGGCCTCAGCCTGGGGCTACTCAGCGTAACAGCAGCAGGGACCCCAAGAGTCAGCTGCACTGGCAGGCCCCACCCCCAGCCCGCCCGCGCATGGACGCTTTTGAAACTGCTACTGAGGCTGGGGGCCATTATGGCTCACGCAGCCATAGAGAACACTCAGCAGGCCACAGAGCCCGCTCTTCCCACATCCCACAGCCTAATCAACACCTCCCGCACCACCATCCCAACCCCACCCCATACTGCCAACCCATCACCACGGTAACAGCGTCAGCCTCCGTCACTGTTGCCGTCCACCCGGCCCCCTTGTCCAGCCAGGGCCCCCCCGCTTCCTCTTACCCAGGATACACTGCAACGGACAGTTACTGCACAGAGGGGCCGGAACCCGTCTTCCACGACCCACATGTGCCACTGGACACCCACACGGGGGCCAGAGGAGTCAACATGGAGGCCATGGAGCTTCAAGATTTGGAGTTTGAGGCAGCTGAGAGCAACAGTGGCAGACGAGTGAGCTGAGGTGAGCTTTCAGTAGATCCATTTGTTGTACAACTGTCCTTTTAATCATGGTTATTATGCAGCGCAAACGTGGAACAACCTCCCAGATGATGTTAGACAAGCTGGAAGTCTGACCGCATTTAAGTCAATGCTAAAAACGTGAAACTTATTTTTAGACTTGATTTTAAAAATTTAAAAATTAAATAATATTTTTATCTTTGCACCTCTTGTTTGCACTTTTGCTTTTTAATGGTGATTGTTATTTAAAAAATGTAAATCATTTTGTAATTAATTGTACCTTTTATATTTTTTCTCTTTATTAGTATTGTAAATAAACTTGTAAATCTTTATCCTTGAATATGTTTTCTATTTTATTGTTCCGTAAAGAGCTTTGAATTGCCCTGTTGTAGGAAATGTACTGTAAAAATAAAGCTGCCTTATCTTTTAGAAAAGTCTCTTTCAAAAATAAAGCACTGACAGCACAATCTCCTTTTTGTTTCCAGTTGTGGAGAACGGAAGTACAACGGCCAAAGATGGACTCCTCTGTATTACTAAGCAGCTGACCCGGCCTAGCACAGTCAAGCTCAGCATATCCCAGCCCGGCCCGCCTACGGCCTAAGCAGCGAGAAACGCCAGTGTTGCTGTCATGGTGCTCATTCTTACTGTAACCCAGTGGACTATTGTCTTAGATATTTCTATCAATATTTAAAAGATGTATACATATGTAAATATGAACAAAAAGTAGCTATAATGTTAGGAGCTGTACAACTCCTCATGTTAACAGACTGGGGCTGCCATTTTATATGGTGTGTGTGTATGTGTGTGTGTTTGTGTAAATGTGTGCGTGCATGTGAGAGATAGATCTCTGATTACTGTTCACTCATCTGTGGATCTGTGCCATTAGGAAGCTTCATCTAGACAAAAAATACCTGTCAGCATTCACTGTTGCTGCTCAAAAATATTTTTTTAAATAATATACATTTATAACTCTATGCAAATGTCTCTTTAAACAAAAGAAGTGATCTGTCCACGTATATATGTGTGTGTGTGCGTGTGTGTTTGTAGGGCTGTATGATGTGAAACAGCCCCATTTTCCTCTGGCTTATACATCAGATACATCCTCAGAACAGACTAACATTTACACTCATTTAAAACATGAGGGAAATTGTTAGAGTTATCAAACAGGGCTATGGTATATATATATATATATGTGTGTGTGTGTGTGTGTGTGTGTGCGTGTTTATGTGTGTGTGTGTGTTTATTATTGTATAAAGGTACGCATGTTAAACTATTAATTTTTTTTATCACAAACCTGTGGTAGTTATGAAACAATTACTGTTTAAGTTGACACGCTATGCGTGCTATTTAAGATGAGCAGATATGAAGAAATTTTAAAAGCTGTTTTTGTTTTGTTTTGTTCTTTTAGTTATCGCCTCTGCATTGGAACCTGTTTCTGCTCTCAGCTTTGTATCACTGTCTGTTAGGCTGCTCTCTGGTCGTATTTTACTGTAACAGGTTACTGTATGTATTGTTTAACCCTAGCAGGCTCAAAACAGGTTCTGTCTTGTATGCTAATATACGAGCAGTAAACCCTCCTCAGAAACTCACTCTACCATTACAGGGACATTCACATTACTGATTCTGGAACAGGGTCAACACGGGGCACTAACTCTGTGTCTAGTGCATAAGCTAAAACTCAGACTGTATACTGTACGACCCGATTCAACTTGGCACTTGACTGCATTTAAACTTCATTCACAGGAATATCTCGCCTCAAGTAGCTCTTTATTTCTGTCCAACCAATAAGCTAGCCCACGCAGCCTGCTAAGGGCTAAGCCCTATATGGCCTGACAATGTGTGTGTCTCAATGTATGTGTGTGTACAGGAATTTATGTGTGTGCTTGTCCATCCTCTCCTCTCTGTCTCAGTGCTCCTTTAGTGACAGTAAAGACAACTGGCCCCAATTTGGCCTCAGCCGTCCCCACTGACCTCAGCTAATAAAAATCCATAACATAAC